>NC_090179.1:5921819-6056819 GCF_024679245.1 Pseudorasbora parva
AAAGCTACATAAGCTCCTATTGAGAATCAAGAGAGTTTTTTTATGTCACCATTATGGCGATTAGTGTTTTCTTTAGTTGGGCAGTTTGATGACTTTTTAATGTTAATGTTTCTCTCATTGCTGTATCTGGGTTTGTTATGGCAAGAAAAGCAGAGAAAACACGATCAGATGCTTTTGGCCGCTTGATGATCAGAATATGATCATTGTGTAGTGGCTTAATTCACCAATCTTATACCTGAGTATGAGCAATATACTATTAACCTTGTTTTATTCTAGAAAAGATCCATCACAGTTTTAACCAGAAAAGTTAAATACGTTTTATAACAGACTGTACACTAAGCACTTTGAACTCCTGCAAGCTTTTCTCACACACAGATATAAAGATTCAGCCTAAGAATCTCAACAATGGTGACATGCTTCCTGCCATAATGCATTCTGGGGGCATCATGCAAAACTCAGAAATATTAGATGAGTATAAATATAGATGAGTATTGACAGTACAATATACTTGTGTATTTTACATAAAAAATAAGTGGTTCTAGTAAGTAAATATTACTTAGAATACCCCGAGTAAATATTACAAGCACTTTTTGTGTGGAAAAAGTTGCCTAGCTTTTTTTAAGTAAATGTGACTCCAAATTTTTTTCAGTGTAGGAAATGTATGGTTTTTAAAGCTTTTTCACAGTTATAGCGCCACCTATTGTCCGATCTCTTTAAAAACATCGCATGCTTCATCAGCATGTTATGCCACATGTACCCAACAATTTTCGTGAAGTTTTGAGTTTTCCCTGAGGATTTATAGGCTTTTGAGTGTATTTTGCCACGCCTCTTTTTGAAATGGCCCTGTTATAGCCATTCAAATGCAAAAGTTCAACTTTTTTTGATAGTTATTGATCTAAAGAGTCCAAAGAAATGTCCTAGACTGGTTTGGTTCTGATCGGGCAAAAAACCAGGGACAAGTTCACAAAAGTAGGTTTTTAACATAATTACAAATATTTAATTAACGATTTGATTGACAGCAATGGCCCCAGAGGCAAAGTTGTTCACCATGAGGAGATCTGTTATATGATATGCAATATTTTGCGGATGTGTGCAACACCACCTGATTACAGAGCCATAAACATAATAGGTGCTCAAATTTCATTGCCCTATGGTGGTCATGTTTTTTGAGATACGCCAATGTCCTCATAGACCTAAATGGTAGCTAGGGCCAAGACACCGCACACCAATTTTCAAGTCAATCGGACTAGTGGTCGTGTGGTTATAGCCGTTTTTGTGGTTTTTTCATGTTATAGCGCCACCAAGTGGACAATCATCGCAATTTTTTTCAAGTGACCGGAGTATGAGCTCATAGACATGTGACCCAACTTTTGCGAAAATATCTCTTTCCATGCACAAGTTATAGTCATTTTCGTAAAAGTGGCCCCCGACCAGTTGAACATTTTGGTTCCACTTAGCGACCAAGAATTGGAAAATTGATTTTTTTCCATAATTATTAAAAGTCTCCCTCCAAAGAACATTTCTACAGTGGTTTGGTTCCAATCAGGGAAAAGATGTGGGAGAAGTTTACAAAAGTAGGTTTTTCAAAAAAAACAAAATATCTCGAAACTGGCGCCTGAAGGGCGAGGCAATCCGAGGCATGCGTTTTGTCCGTCCCGAGCCAAGGATTCCAACGATATAAGACACTTGAGCCCACGCCTAACGGTTAAGGAGTTACGAGCCATTTCGTACTTTTGCTCGCTGTAGCGCCCCCGTCAGGCCGATCGGGGCGTGCCTCGGTGGCGTAGGTAGTCGGTGTGAGTACCACCAGCCCTGAAAGTTTCAAGTCTCTGCGACTTACGGTTTGGTCTGCCCGATCAGTTTTAGATGGAGAATGATGCATCATGGGAAAATTAACAATAACAATAGGGTTTCAGCCCTTCAGGCTTGAACCCCTAATAAAAAGGGCATAAAAAGAGCCTTAAAAAGCCTATAAAAAAAACAACGATAGGGTCTGAGAACTTGATTTTCGGGCTGCTGGTTACAAAAACTTTATCAAGCGTTTTGACATGCCCATCGGGGGGGAAAAATGTCGATTTTCATATTTTCAGCTCATTTATCATGCGAATGTGGTGCTTTTTTTAACCTTTAAAACTGTAAAACCTCTACCGATGGCCCGATCTCCGTAAAAGTTTGCACGCTTCTTTGGGATAATATGGCGCACGTCCTCAGCCGATTTGGTGAAGTTTTGCGCAGAGCAGACCCTTTTTCGGTCATTTAAAGGTCGTTTTGCACAGAATAATATGGAGCATTTTTCCCCTTTATAAGAGTTGAAGCACCACTAAAGTCTGCCAGCTTCTTTAGCATCACGTGACGCATGCGCACGCTTGATTTGGTGACGCTGTATGCAAATCAGGCAGGAAGAGGGCCGCTTTCAGCCATTGAACGGGATTTTCCATAGAAATGCATCATTTTGACAGCTTTTTAGTTGCTATATAAAGAGCCTTTAAATGACCGAAAAAGGGTCTGCTCTGCGCAAAACTTCACCAAATCGGCTGAGGACGTGCGCCATATTATCCCAAAGAAGCGTGCAAACTTTTACGGAGATCGGGCCATCGGTAGAGGTTTTACAGTTTTAAAGGTTAAAAAAAGCACCACATTCGCATGATAAATGAGCTGAAAATATGAAAATCGACATTTTTCCCCCCCGATGGGCATGTCAAAACGCTTGATAAAGTTTTTGTAACCAGCAGCCCGAAAATCAAGCGTTTTGACATGCTTATATGGCGCACGTCCTCAGCCGATTTGGTGAAGTTTTGCGCAGAGCAGACCCTTTTTCGGTCATTTAAAGGTCGTTTTGCACAGAATAATATGGAGCATTTTTCCCCTTTATAAGAGTTGAAGCACCACTAAAGTCTGCCAGCTTCTTTAGCATCACGTGACGCATGCGCACGCTTGATTTGGTGACGCTGTATGCAAATCAGGCAGGAAGAGGGCCGCTTTCAGCCATTGAATGGGATTTTCCATAGAAATGCATCATTTTGACAGCTTTTTAGTTGCTATAGCGCCACCGAGTGGCGGTCCGCCGTGTCCTTTTTCACGCAGCCACAGAGTGAGCTCTTACATAGGCGTGCTGAGTTTGGTGACAATATCTCGTTCCGTTGACGAGTAATAGCCAATTGAGTAAAAGGGGCCCCTCCCACCTCAAACGTTTTGGCGGCCCTTAGGGACTGTGAACCCAAATTTGCACTTTTTTTTACTAATTATTGACATTCAGACTCCAGAGAATCTGGCTGCGCTGGTTTGGTTCCGGTCGGGCCAAAAACCTAGGACTAGTTCGCAAAAGTAGGTTTTTGGAAAATGCCAAAATTCCCGAAATTTTTCCCAGGGTGACGAGGCAATCCGAGGCATGCGTTTTGTCCGCCCCAATTCAAGGATTCCAACGATATAAGACACTTGAGCCCACGCCTAACGGTTAAGGAGTTATGAGCCGTTTCGTACTTTTGCTCGCTGTAGCGCCCCCGTCAGGCCGATCGGGGCGTGCCTCGGTGGCGTAGGTAGTCGGTGTGAGTACCACCAGCCCTGAAAGTTTCAAGTCTCTGCGACTTATGGTTTGGTCTGCCCGATCAGTTTTAGATGGAGAATGATGCATCATGGGAAAATTAACAATAACAATAGGGTTTCAGCCCTTCAGGCTTGAACCCCTAATGACTGCGGTCCCTTTAAGACTAACGGACGCATGGATCCTAAACACTGTTCCTGTTACCAGGGCCAGATTTACCAACGGGCCGATTGGGCCGGTGCCCGGGGGCCTCCGACCTCTAGGGGGCCTCCAAGCCTCATCCTTTTTTTTTTACTTTATTACTGGATTAAATAAAATAAAAAAAATCATTAGTAAGTGTGTTAACAATCATATATTTGCACACACATACAAAAAAAAACAATCATGATCAGCATTTTGGCTGTGTCTGATGATGACAATGATGAGTCATCAGCATAACTGTTGACAGCGGCAAGACAGGCGGTAGAAGTCGAAGATAGACGTGAAAAAACAACCAGCATGGTTAAAAAACGGAAGCAGCGGAGCTACAAAATGGAAAGCTAAAAGGGAGAAGGATAGCAGTGAGGATTTAAATAGGAGTACTATTCTAACCATCTCCACTTTTTTCAAAATTCACTTTTTTTCTGAAAGCGGCAGAGACCCGGCGTTGACGTGTAGATTAACGTACATTACCTGTTTGACAGCCTCAAGAAATGTTGGCCTATCAATTACTTTTTCCCTTTATTAAAAACCCTGATTATTATAGATGCCCGGATCGGCACAGAAGCCTTCCATCTGCGTCCACAGAGTCCGACCCACCTAAATATTTTATTTTTCTGATTTCTCCACTTGTCTGTCCCCGTTATGATGTTGCTTTTTAAATCACGTAACCCTGGCAGCTATGATGAGGTATTTCCCTGAGATGTAGGCTATATAATAAATGTTGTGAAATAAATGCATAATATAGCATTAACACTACTTTAGTATTGCAATGATACAGCACAGCACCAAGCGCGCTTCTCATCGGAGCTGCCTCAGCGGTTTGTCACCGCGACGCTCATCAAAATATTACCATATAGCCTACATTTGAGATGACCAATCAAATCAAAGTAGGCGGGCTTTACATTCACAGAAGATACTTAGCGCGAATTTCATAATTCAGGTGATTCTTAATGTATTTTCTTCTAATGTAACATATTTTGTCAATGTGAGGGGAAAATAAACATTAATGAACGTGATTTCATCAGATTAGGCAGAATGTGAATTTTTGACTGTCTCAGTTTGTGTAAATCCACTTGGGGTTCAGAGTATTTATTTTTTCCCACATTAATTTCCCACGTCTATAGTAGCTACAATTACGTGGTTTTGTTTCAGCAATACAGTCTATACTTTTTTCTTGATTTACCCTGAAATAATGGAAGTGAAATGTGACAACCTGCCCCATAGGTGGAGTATGTGGTGTAACATGAGCATATGACAGATTAAAATGTTATCTGATATAGGCTAATAGAAGAAAAGAAAAAAACTAAAATATTTTGTCAATACAAATTCTAATTTAAAAAGAAATAAAGTTAAGTTTGACAACAAACACATCGTAAAATGCAGCTATACAACATAGTTCAAAACATATTAATACTTTCTAAACATTGACTCAGTGTTTATCCACCTTTTGCTTATGGTTTCTCAATTTATAAAAGTATAGAATATCATTTTTTAATATTTTTGGGGCCTTCAAACGTCTTAAAAATGCACATATGTTGATCAGAAAAATCTAAATTTTCTCGGGGGAGTATTCCCCGAACAGGGCCGGCTCTAGCTCTTTGGTTGCCCTAGGCGAGATGGAGTTTTGCGCCCCCCACCCCTCCACCCCACCCCACTCACTTTTATCGTCTCTATTCTAATTCAGCACGTCTGTTTTCCTAGGCCTACCCCTAACCGAGAAGCACTTATTATTAAACACATTTGACGCTTTATTTCCACTTTTCAAACATTTTCTCACTTTTTATTGAAAATAAATGCCTTTCCGATCTGATATGTGATGGGAAAAGGGAATAGAGTTGAGATTCTCTACCCGAGCCCGAGCCTGACCCGAACCGACCCGCGGGCCGGGTCGGGCTGAGATTTCCCTGCACTATCCTCGGGTCGGGTAGGGCCGGGCCAGTGATCAAGTGTTTGTTTTTTTAATCATTAGCCTACTTTACTAGTCTAATTGGGTGGGCAGAAAGCTATGCTATAATCAGAAATGATATATACATATTTAGCAAAGTAAGAACTAATACAACAACTAAGAAACAAATGTGTAGGCTACTAAGTTGCAAAAGTCAGGATTAGTGTAGAAATGCGCGTTAAACTCACAGCTCGAGCAGTGATGGAGCGCAGCATTATAAACAGAAACGCTCTGAGTCAAGAGCTGCTCGCGTGAACACTGCACTTTGCTTAATTAAATATCTTCGAATCGTTTCTTTTAAAAGTGGACATTTCAAGTTTTCTATACGCATATTTCTCATGTCTGTGAGGCAAGTAGCTGCTGAGTTTCGGTTTATTTATGAGACGCGCGCTCCAGTTCATGAGATGAAATGAAAGCAATCACTCCCACGACTTCACCTCGCGATTGTCTGCTATTTGCTTTTTATTTATTAAATCCAGGCAATTGGCCCAAGAAACCTTTTTTTAAAATTAAGATACAATTTAAACAAAACGAAATAAATGCTTTCTACAAAACAAAACTTAATATTAAACTAAATATAACCACCAAAATCATTTCTGACCCACTCGCATCTTTTCACTTATCATAATCAGATGAAATGTAAAAATAATATTATAATATTTAAACAAATATGAAGGAAAAAACACATTGTTTAATGGCTACAACAAAGTAAGCTACAGATAAATGTCTGAGCTGGATTTGAGCAAACATCAGTTTACCGGTGAGCGGATCATGAGCGCGCGCTGCGGATTATTGAGCGGAGTCAAGTCAGCTTTATTTATAGCCTATAGCGCTTTTACAATGATGATTGTTTCAAAGCAGCTTCAAAGTGTTAAACATGAAAATAGTGCAACAAAATGTTATTCGGCTGTACAGTCGCTGAGGAGAAAACTGAAAACTAAATGTAGTTTTATCATGAGCCTCACCAGTCCGCTTCGCTGCGCTTTGCTCATTACAGGCTCGTTCTCGTCAAAACGGCCACATATTGAACAAAGGTCGGGTTTAAATCGGGCTTCCAAAATTCTGCGCCCAGGGGCCTCTGCTTTCTAAATCCGTGCCTGCCTGTTACTCGTTCTTCCTGAACTGTTTGCGACTGTGTTTACGTTAATACTCTTCCAGATGTGCACTGATCATTCTTTGAGTGTATTTGACCAATAATAAGCTGGAAAAAGAAGCAAATGTTTGCACTTGTATCAGTTCAGAGGCGGCTTTATTACGGTAGGCTGTGTGTGTGTGTGTGTGTGCGCTTCAGATGTGAGCACGAAATCTGCGGGGATTAGTAGAATTAATTTATGTGCAATCCCGCGCGAAATTCAGACCGATCACACACTAACACACTGTCATGAGGAAAAAGTCCAGCAGAACACGCGTTCGCCGTGCTCAGAGGTTAACCGGGCTGAGTGAGAATATGCCGGTGTGTGTCAGCTCGCTTTCGGTCGGAGAGAGCGCAGCTGGTATCGATACTGTAAAAACTGAGAATCGCATCGTTTCAGATATTCCAGTATCGATACATATCGAAATATCAATATTTTTGACAACACTAGTGTGTGTATGTGACTGTTGGTGTGTGTGTGTGGCTGTGTGTGTATGTATGTGACTGTGTGTGTCGTGTGTGTGTGTCGTGTGTGTGTGTGTGTGTGTGTGTGTGTGTGTGTGTGTGTGTGTGAGAATGTGTGAGAGTTGTGAATGTTTGTGACTGTGTGTGTGTTCGTAAGGGTCTTTGTGAGTTTGTGAGTGTATGTGTATGTGACTGTGTGTCTGTGAGAGTATTTGTGAGTGTGTGAATGTGTGTGTGAGTGTGTGTGAGTGTGAGTGTGTGTGTGTTTGTGAGTGAGTGTGTTTGTGACTGTGTGTGTGTCTGTGTATGTTACTGTGTTATGTGTGTGTTGTGTGTGTGTGTGTGTATGTGACTATGTGAGAGTTTGTGAGTGTGTGTGTGTTCGTGAGTGAGTGTGTCTGTGTGTATGTGACTTATGTGTGTGTGAATGTGTGTCTGTCTGTGTGCGTGTGTGTGTGACTGTATGTGTGTTCGTGAGTGTGTTTGTCTGTGTGTGTGACTGTGTGTCTATGTATGTGACTGTGTTGTGTGTGTGTGTGTGAGAGTGAGTGAGTGAGTGAGTGAGTGAGTGAGAAAGCGACTGTGTATGTGTATCTGTGTGTGTGTGTATGTGTATGACCGTGTGTGTGTGTGTAAAGTTTGGATACTATTTCATGTTGTTGCAAGAAGTCTCTTACGCTCATCAAGCCTGCATTTATTTAATCAAAAATACAGAATAAAATAGTGTTCTTTTTAACTTTTTATTAATCAGAAAATCTTGAAGAGTATCACAGCAGGTTATAAATAAATATTAAGCAGCGCATCGGTTTCCAACATTGACATTAAATCATAATTTTAGAATGATTCCTGAAGGATCATGTGACACTGAAGACTGGAGTAATGATGATAAATTCAGCTTTGATCACAGGAATAAATTATATTTTAAAGTCTATTAAAATAGAAAACCATTATTGGATTAATATTTCACAATATTGCTGTTTTTGATCAAATAAATGCAGGCTTAATGAGCATAAGAGACTTCTTTCATAATGCTGCATAATTATCAACACTGGTAATATAATAAAGTCCTTTCACCATTTGGCCAGCCTCCTCTTCACACAATCGGCCTGTAGGTGGCGCTGGGCTTCATTAACTTTGACAGATTCATCAAATAGTAAACGCTGCATCAAAAATACAAGTAATACTACTTACCATTAATGCGACTTTTGGTGCTGCGTGGTTTTGTGCGGTGCTTTTTTTGGCAGTTAACATCCTGTCAGCGATGAAATTTGATTTATTACATTTTCAACCGATTTGTTTCAACTTGTTTTGCCAGATCACGATTGGTTGGTGTAACGTTATTATACATGACAAACTGCCATTTATGAAATATATAAGAGAGATTTTTAATTTAAATCGACACATTAGCTTTAATTTTTTCTGATGAAAAAAAATGTTTGTTTTATTTTCCCCCGTAAAGCCACAGACACTCTCTGAAAGAACCATATATGACAAGAGAGCCGTTTCCGAACAGACTGTGGAAAATCAGCCGGTAAAACGCACGCAACCTATAGCAACGCGTCACGGCAACGCCCCAGACCGACTGATATGGAAAATAAACAGATATTTCCGACTTTTGAGCCGTTCGTTACTATTGTACAGATTGTCATGTTATTATAAGTCAAATTTATTTTGTTTCATTGACCACAAATATTATCATTAATATTTGTCTTAAAGGGGCACTTTTGATTTATTTTGAAAAAGGGCAGGGGCTCGAGCACCCAAAGCCAGTGTGGGGCAGTGTGTGTGTGTGTGTGTGTGTGTGATGTGTAAATTTAGTTTGTTAGTGTGTGTGTGGTGTGTGTATGCATGTGTGTGTCTGACTTTCTGTGTATGTGTATCTGTGTGAGTGACTGTGTATGTGCATTTGAGTGTGTGTTTGTGTGTGAGTGAGTGTGTATGTATGTGTGTGTGACAGTGTGTGTGTGTGTGTGTGTGTGTGTGACAGTGTGTGTGTGACAGTGTGTGTGTGTGTGTGTGTGTCAGAGTTTGTACTAGGGATTGGCGATTTGGCCTAGAATCAGGGGCGTAGAAAACTTTTCAAAAGTGCGGGGATGGATGTGGTTTGTTTGTTAACGATGAATAAAATAACAGAAGGATACAAAACGAATAACATACAATAAAGTGACCAGATTCCTGAAGTGGAAACCTGGGACATTTCCTATTCGAGTGGTCCAAATACCACTGAAAATCTAATTTGTTATTATCTATTAATTGAAAAACAGGGACAATATTTGTTTGAATGTTTTTTGGTGTTGTGGCCTCCCTATATTATTATTAACATTAATAATCTTTATGATTTAGTTTGATTATGATATGATGATTTTTGATGATGCGTTGCAGTCAGTTGCAGCTCGTGGCTCTAAGTTTCACGGGTAGATTGCGTCATCAACACACATTATCGCAATAGTGTAATAGAAGTAAAATCTCTATCATAGGCTAATTTTGTATTGTTTATATTGCATATTATTCATATCGCCCATTACTAGTTTGTACACATCTCCATGGTTTATTGAACTGTTGGGCCGGTTTCACACTGCACGTGTTATCAGGGCGTAAGCAGCCCGTGTTTTTTTCGGCGCCCATGTTAACAGATTAGAGCATTCACACCGCACGCAGAGGCGTCGCAGGAGCAGAAGAGGCAGTGCCGCGATCGTTTCAGAGCACAGTCTATTTTTGCCGCGCTGCTCACGCTGAATTAAAGCCACAGCGCATAGTTCTTGATAAAACTGACCTGGTTAACATGAATAATTACAAATTTCAGCATAAAATCATGAAGTGAAGTGTTCTGTGAGTTTCATTATCACCACATGACATCCTGCGCTGTGAAAAAATAAATTAAATGCATGAAAGCACATCACTGCCAAAAGTTTCTGCCCAAACTTCAACGGGCCATTTAAATGATTAAACCCAGAGGCATATCTTAACTTTAAGGTTACTTTTATCATGTGAACTATATACAGCATGTTATATGCATGTGTTTTTGGGACAGAGGGGAAAACGGTCGCATTTGCAGCATATATGATGCGCTGACCATCATGAATCAAAGCACGAGAATGACAGAGTCGGAGGAGAACACCGGAAAATGTGACAGAATGGACAATACTCGTCTGTATTTGCATTACACGAGCTGCGGTTCAGCTGCGCGAGACAAACGCTACCAGTGTGAATGACCAACGGGAGCGCGCGGCTCCTGCTCTCCATACGCACTGCTTCTGCCCTGCCAACGCACTGCTAACGCGTGAGACACAACTTTCCAAAGACTCATCAATATTATTTTACAATACAAATGCCTTACAATGGGGTCAAATGCGATCAGAGATGATGTTTTCTGTTTGACCGTCAATCAGAGATGTTTCAGTCAGTCTGAGATGATATTAGGGTTTCCAAATTTTGCAAAAATGTTGATGGATTGGTGATGGACACTATTATCAGCTATTATCATATTTCTTTTACAACAACAGCAAAAGTCGTCAGAAGCCATTGGAACATCTTCCTCGAAATCACAAATACAACACAAAAGAATTGCTGTCTCAGATGTTTCTCCATTCTGCCATCGTCATCTCCTTCATCGCTCTGATTGGTTTTAGGTCTATCCAATTGCGACCAGAGGCATTTGAGAAACGTCTGTTGGTGACGGCCCTTTGGAAATGATTTGTCTATGAAGCTTTGCCAGACCATAGCTCAGTTACTACTGGTTTTAGCCAGGCTAAAGGGATGCAAGTTATTTGACCTTTGAACTGTTGTGGACTCATTTCCCCTCAGAGGAGTGCTTTAATGGCGCGCTTGCACAGTTTTCAAAACGTCCACAAGATTTATCTGAGCATCCGATATTACAAAAGCGATCCCCAATAATGGGAAAATGCTTACATATCAGGGAAAATACTGGGAAACCGATATATTGGTCAATTACTGTGATTAATTATTCGATTAATCTTCAAAATAATCGACCGAATACTCGATTACTAAAATAACCGTTAGTGACAGCTCTAAATGTGACAATAGTTTGATTCCTCTTTTCAATTTTGTTACTTTATGAATACATTAAATGATAAAATTCACAGTGTGATGCGCAGGTGATGCTCATTTGCAATCCCTCCACCGGCCTCACACCGTCCTCTCACGGCTCTCGCCCGCCCTGCTCGTCACACACAGAGACTCAGTTTCATATCAGAGTCACGTATGATCTTACCACTAGGGCTGAACGATATGGACAAAATTGAATATCTTGATTTTCATGCCAGATATCTCGATATCGATACAATACGATATGACTACGTGTTTGGTGAAAACCAAGCATTTCTCAGAAAAATTTAAAGATGTAAGCCTACATTTCAAAAATTTGTGTCAGAAAAATTAAGCCTTTTGCAGGTACGATCTTACCTCAGTGTCTCCAGTTTACAGAGAGGATTCTCCAGCACAGCAGAGAGCAGCTTCACTCCTGAGTCTCCTAGATTATTCAGAGTCAGATTCAGATCTCTCAGGTGTGAGGGGTTTGATCTCAGAGCTGAAGCCAGAGCAGCACAACCTTCATCTGTGACACCACAGCTCATCAACCTGTAGAGAACAATGACACACATTAAGTCTATCTCCAAAGCTAAACATGAGCACTTACACTAAATAAACAACACAATGCTGTCAATATGAAATATATATAAATACTCATTAGTTCACGTTGTTAAAATACATCAGTTAGGATTAGAGGAGAGAATATACAGTTTGTTCAGTAAAACAACATTATTTCTGTGGAAAGACCCATAAAACATGGAAACCCAATGTGTGTAAGAAAGTGTGTGTGTGTGAGAGAGAGAGAGAGAGAAAGTGTGTGTGTGTGTGTCAGTGTGTGTGTGTGTGTGTGTGTGTGTGTGTGTGTGTGTGTGTGTGTGTGTGTGTGTGTGTGTGTGTGTGTATGTGTGTGTGTGTGTGTGTGTGTGTGTGTGTGTGAATGTATGCGTGTGTGTGTGAATGTATGTGTGCGTGTTTGTGAGTAAGTGTCTTTATGAGTGTGTGTTTGTGTGTGTGTGTGTGTGAGAGTGTGTTGTCTGTTGTGTGTGTGGGGGGGCATATTTTCGTGACATATGAGGACACAAATGTGTATAATGCCATGGGTATGACACAGGTATTACAGGAGAGGGTGAAATATGAGGACATTACCGCAGAATGTTTCCTGCGATGGGTAGGTTTAGGGGTAGTGTGTGTGTGTGTGTGTGTGTGTGTGTGTGTGATGGGTAGGTTTAGTGGCAGGGGCAATGTAAGGGGATAGAAATTACGGTTTGTACAGTATAAAAACCATTACGCCTATGGAATGTCCCCACATTTCACAAAAACAAACGTGTGTGTGTGTGTGTGTGTGTGTGTGTGTGTGTGTGTTTGTGTGTATGTGAGTGTGTGTGCATGTCTGTTTGTGCGCGCATGTGTGTGTATGTGACTGTGTGTGTGAGACTGTGTGTGTGTGTGTGTGTGTGTGTTTGTGTGTTTGAGAGTGGGTGTTTGTGTGTGTGTGTGTGTGTGTGTGTGTGTGTGTGTGTGCATATGTGACTGTGTGTCTGTGTTGTGTGTGTGTGTGTGTGTGTGTGTGCGTGTGAGTTTGTGAGTGTTTGTGAGTGTGTGTCCCTGAGTGAGTGAGTGTGTATGTATGTGACTGTGTATGTGTGTGTTGTGTGTGTGTGTTATGTGAGTTTGTGATTGTGTGTGCATGTTTGTTAGTGTGTGTGTGTGTGTGTGTGCCCATGTCTGTGTGTGTGCGTGTGTAAGTTTGTGAGTGTGTGTATGTGACTGTGTGTGTGTGTATATGTATGTGACTGTGTGTGTGTCTGTGTGTGAGTGTGTGTATGTGACTTATGTGTGTGAGGGTGTGTTTGTTCATGAGTGAGTGTGTTTGAAAGTGGGTGTGTGAGTTTGTGAGTGTTTGTGAGTGTGTGTATATGTATGTGACTGTGTGTGTGTATATGTATGTGACTGTGTGTGTGTCTGTGTGTGAGTGTGTGTATGTGACTTATGTGTGTGTGAGTGCGTGTTTGTGAGTGTGTGAGCATGTGTATGTGACTGTGTTTGTGTGACTGTGTGTGTGTGCTTGTTTTTGTGAAATATGAGGACACAAATGTGTATAATGCCATGGGTATGACACAGGTATTACAGGAGAGGGTGAAATATGAGGACATTACCCATGTCCCCACTTTTCAAAAGGCTTATAAATCATACAGGAGGAGTTTTCTAGAGAAAGTAAAAATGCAGAATGTGTATTTACATTTAATATTGCTGTTTAATAAAACTATTCAAGTGTAAATCAGTTCATAATTTTACTAAAACATACAAAATAATGTGGAATCTAGTTACAGGTCCAGTCGGCATAATCGGTCTTGGACGGCTCTCTTACTGCTGAACATTTGGACTGTTACTGACGCTGGAGTTTGGATTGTTCTGGGTTACCGTTTGCCTTTCCGGACTGCTTTCTGCTGTGAACACCTGCCTGTTTCTGATCGTGAGTTGGGATGTCTCTGTTGGTTTTGTTTGCTCCTCGTCTGACTATCCTGCTTGTCTGACACTGATTCTCGCCTCATGATTTGGATTTGATTGTCCTGGATTCTGACCTCCTGCCGGCCTGACCATTCTCTTCAGTTCTGAGCTGTTTTGGGGTCTTGCGGTTTGGACTGTCTTTATTATTGTTTCAATAAATTGAAGTTAAGCATTCTTCTGCTTTTGGGTCCTCCTTCCTCAGATCGTCACAAGTAGTAAAATGTTCAAGAGGAGTTCATCCATTAGATATTTTAAATAACCAACGACAGCGTTTAATGATTTGTAAGCGGTTGTAAAGAGTGCGTCTCAATTTATATTATATTATTTATTTCAACAGTGTTGTTGTGTAAAACTATATGATTACTTTGATACTTTTAGAAACAAATATTATTGCCCCATTCTCTCAGTGAGTGTGTGTGTGTGACTGTTATATGTGTGTGAGTGTGTGTTTGTGAGTGTGGTTGCATGTGTATGTGTCTGTGTGTTGTGTGTGTGTGTGTTTGTTAGTGTTTTTGAGTGTGTGTTCGTGAGTGAGTGAGTGAGTGAGTGAGTGAGTGAGTGTGTATGTGTCTGTGTGTGAGTGTGTGTCTGTGTTTGTGAGTGTCTGTTTGTGAGGCCATGTCTACACTAATCCGGATACATTTAAAAACGCTCCGCGTCCACACTATCATTTTCAATCATTTTTCCGTTTTCACAGTCCACACTACGGCGCCAAGACGGCGTTTTCAAATGTATCCGCTTTGGAGAGCGTTTTCAAAACGATACGTTTTCATTGACTTAAAACGCTGCCTCAGTGTGGACGGAAGGCCAAAACGGAGAGAAAAATATACCTTTTCAAATGAAAACGTACTGAGTTTGTGTGTGTGTGTGTGTGTGTGTGTGTGTGTGTGTGTGTGTGTGTGTGCGCGCATGTCTTTGTGTGTGTGTTAGTGTTGTCACGATACCAAAATTATGACTTCGATACGATACCAGACTAAATATCGATATATCGATACTAAATCGATACCACAGTAAAAAAAGAAAAAAGAAAAAAGATAAGATGCTTAATATGACAACAGAACTTGTTATTATTGTTATTTTTTACTAAAAATTAATGTGGCCAGCATGTTCCTTAGGGTTGGGCATCGTTTTGATGTGAACAATTATTGATCAATTACTATTAAAATTATCTCAATGTATTTTTTACAATGGGGTAATTGTGTTGCAATAGCTTACACACAGCACAAGAAAGCTGGATTTCAAATGGTACATTGAATTGAAAGAACAAATAAACAGATTACAAACAATAGCACAAATAAATGCAATAGAATAGAAGATACAAATTAAATTTTCAGGTAGGTCTAACATTCAGATAAGAAACTGAATAAAAAAATGCATAGTAATTACATTTAAAACAACATTGGATAATGTTCTTTGTATAAAATTCAATAGTCTACAGATGAAACTATTAAAGTTACACAAGTTGATCAGTCAAGAGCAGTTGACCGTTTGTCTTTTTGTAGTTTGAATAACAAATGACTGCGGTCCCTTTAAGACTAACGGACGCATGGATCCTAAACACTGTTCCTGTTACCAGGGCCAGATTTACCAACGGGCCGATTGGGCCGGTGCCCGGGGGCCTCCGACCTCTAGGGGGCCTCCAAGCCTCATCCTTTATTTTTTCTTTTCTTTTTTACTTTATTATTGGATTAAATAAAATAAAAAAAAATCATTAGTAAGTGTGTTAACAATCATATATTTGCACACACATAAAAAAAAAATCATGATCAGCTTTTTGGCTGTGTCTGATGATGACAATGATGAGTCATCAGCATAACTGTTGACATCGGCAAGACAGGCGGTAGAAGTCGAAGATAGACATGAAAAAACAACCAACATGGTTAAAAAACAGAAGCAGCGGAGCCACAGAATGGAAAGCTCAAAGGGAGAAGGATAGCAGTGAGGATTTAAATAGGAGTACTATTCTAACCATCTCCACTTTTTTCAAAATTCACTTTTTTTCTGAAAGCGGCAGAGACCCGGCGTTGACGTGTAGATTAACGTACATTACCTGTTTGACAGCCTCAAGAAATGTTGGCCTATCAATTAGTTTTTCCCTTTATTAAAAACCCTGATTATTATAGATGCCCGGATCGGCACAGAAGCCTTCCATCTGCGTCCACAGAGTCCGACCCACCTAAATATTTTATTTTTCTGATTTCTCCACTTGTCTGTCCCCGTTATGATGTTGCTTTTTAAATCACGTAACCCTAGGCAGCTATGATGAGGTATTTCCCTGAGATGTAGGCTATATAATAAATGTTGTGAAATAAATGCATAATATAACATTAACACTACTTTAGTATTGCAATGATACAGCACAGCACCAAGCGCGCTTCTCATCGGAGCTGCCTCAGCGGTTTGTCGCCGCGGCGCTCATCTAAATATTACCATATAGCCTACATTTGAGATGACCAATCAAATCAAAGTAGGCGGGCTTTACATTCACAGAAGATACTTAGCGCGAATTTCATAATTCAGGTGATTCATAATGTATTTTTTTCTAATGTAACATTTTGTCAATGTGAGTGGAAAATAAACATTAATGAACGTGATTTCATCAGATTAGGCAGAATGTGAATTTTTGACTGTCTCAGTTTGTGTAAATCCACTTGGGGTTCAGAGTATTTATTTTTTCCCACATTAATTTCCCACGTCTATAGTAGCTACAATTACGTGGTTTTGTTTCAGCAATACAGTCTATACTTTTTTCTTGATTTACCCTGAAATAATGGAAGTGAAATGTGACAACCTGCCCCATAGGTGGAGTATGTGGTGTAACATGAGCATATGACAGATTAAAATGTTATCTGATATAGGCTAATAGAAAGAAAAGAAAAAAACTAAAATATTTTGTCAATACAAATTCTAATTTAAAAAGAAATAAAGTTAAGTTTGACAACAAACACATCGTAAAATGCAGCTATAGAACAAAGTTCAAAACATATTAATACTTTCTGAACATTGACTCAGTGTTTATCCACCTTTTGCTTATGGTTTCTCAATTTATAGAAGTGTAGAATATCATTTTTATAATTTTTTTGGGGCCTTCAAACGTCTTAAAAATGCACATATGTTGATCAGAAAAATCTAAATTTTCTCGGGGGAGTATTCCCCGAACAGGGCCGGCTCTAGCTCTTTGGTTGCCCTAAGCGAGATAGAGAATTTCAATTTCATGTGCATACTACAGACAATGACAACAAACAACAATAAATAACATTAATCAAAATACAAATATATAATATTACTAATATATTATAATGATAATCATCATCTCATAATTTATGTACATGCTTCACTTAAAACATTTTTCACCACATTCAAGTCCTACCAAACGCCTGTGCAAGATGCATGCAGTCTTTTCTGCAAGTAGGAAACCACAGCTGGAAACTACAGCTCCCAGAATGCCCCGCAGCAAACCAGGAAGTACAGCGTTACGTTAGACAAAACCTGATCGGGACCTCCCTAGAAAATATAGCTTCCATATAAGCTATTACAGTATATCAGTCAGTCATTTTTATTAGGTTAAACAGTGACTTGATACATGGGCGTCAGTATGGTTTGAAATGTGCTGGGGACAGAGACGCATTCAGAAGTGCATTTTCAGAAGTGCTGGGTACAATGATGGATTAATTTTTTTCTCTATTTCGCACGGGTCATGTTTTGAAAGACGATGTCCTGTAGCTGACTAATGTAAATTAATAAAAATGTATACAAAAATCCATATATCTTTTCATTTAATTATAAATTTCATAGTAATTCATTAGAAATTAGTAAAGAAAACTAAAACCAGTGTGAAATAAATGCTTTTAACTAGATTTGGCTGAGCGCAGGCGGTGAGGTGTGTGTGCTACTCGCGTGTGTGCGGATTGCGGGTGAATAAAACTATTTGCGGGACTCCCGCAAAATAGGAATATCTAAAAATAAAACATCTAGAAACAAATAAATTGTTATTCATCTATTGCACAAAACCAAAAAGAACAACTAAAACGAAATAAAAAAAGATTTACAGGCGCACGCAGGCAAAGTATAACATGTTTTTGCTGCATTGTGCGATGTAACCAATATGTGTTTATTTCTGGAACGTTATGGCCAAACAGATGTATTTAAGATCCACTCAAAGGAGTTTTTTGCGCAGTGCTGAATTCTATATGCTGACAAATCGTCTGATTATAGCAAAGAAAGTGTTGACATTTTGGAAGATTCATTGTACAGTCATTTTTATTGATTACAGAGCTTTGTGAGATCACAATAAACTGAGATATCTTCTTTGGAATTATGAAGGGGGCACCCTTTGCGCGTATTCTGCCACGCCAACCCACGCATGCACACGCTTGCTTTTACATTAAATTACTTGAAATAGTGTCATGGACGTACTACAGAGAAAAACTATTTATACTTTTATGCGGACGGGAGCGGGACAAAACATGAATGTTGCGGGCTGGAGCGGGAGAAGGTTAAGAGAAGGTATAACATAAAATCCGTCCCGCAGAGGGTCTTTACTTGGAAACACCACAGTGGTGCAGTGCTCACGCTGAATGGCACGAAATGTTGGCTATTACTGACTATTTAATCTCAGCTGTGTAACTTCTTATATATTAGGTTGGCTATTTTATTTTGATAATGAACTGACTGCGATGTTTGCAGTGCTGGAATATGTGCGAGCGCGAGGCGGCCGCGCGAACGAGCAGAGGAAACAAATAAAATCTGTCATTTTGGTCATACAGATAATAAGAGAAATACATTGTTCAAAATTGCAAAGTGTTTACTTGCATTGTGCTATTGTAAAATAAAGAAAACACGATTTGCTTTCCGTCGTGGGTTTCCATTCCGTGAACTTGTTTGGAGGAGCGCCGCCTCACGATAATGAAAAAAATTCAGTGGCAACGCAACTGTCTTGCGTTGAAGAATTTCTTTCTTTCTTTCTTTCTTTCAACAAAAAAAAAAAAGGTTTTCAACAAAAAAAGTGGTGGGTACAAAATGACTCATGACGAAATCTGGTGGGTACGTGTCCCCCCGTCCCCCCTGTAATCGACGCCTTTGACTTGATAACGTTTTTAAATTAAGGCCCACCCACAATTGGTCTAGCCCATCCAAAACTGGAATCCTGCCGCCGTGCCTGGTGTAAGGGCATAGAAAATACGGTTTGTACAGTATAAAAACCATTACGCCTATGGAATGTCCCCACATTTCACAAAAACAAACGTGTGTGTCTTTCTGTCTGTGTGTGTGTATGTGTATCTGTGTGTGTGTATGTAATCAATGTTACATTGTACAGATCGCACATTTATAGTTGTAAATGCGAGTATGTGAGTGAGTGTGTGTGTGTGTGTATATGAGTGAGTGAGAGTGTGTGTGTGTGTGTGCGAGTTTGTTAGTGTGTGTGTGGTGTGTGTATGTATGTGTGTGTCTGAGTTTCTGTATATGTGTATCTGTGTGAGTGACTGTGTATGTGCATTTGAGTGTGTGTGTGTGTGTGTGTGTGTGCGCGTTTGTGTGTGAGTGAGTGTGTATGTATGTGTGTTTGACAGTGTGTGTGTGTGTGTGTGTGTGTGTGTGTGTGTGTGTGTCAGAGTTTGTACTAGGGATTGGCGATTTGGCCTAGAATCAGGGGCGTAGAAAACTTTTCAAAAGTGCGGGGATGGATGTGGTTTGTTTGTTAACGGTGAATAAAATAACAGAAGGATACAAAACAAATAACATTCAATAAAGTGACCAGATTCCTGAAGTGGAAACCGGGGACATTTCCTATTCGAGTGGTCCAAATACCACTGAAAATCTAATTTGTTATTATCTATTAATTGAAAAACAGGGACAATATTTGTTTTTTGATAATGCGTTGCAGTCAGCTGCAGCTCGTGGCTCTAAGTTTCACGGGTAGATTGCGTCATCAACACACATTATCGCAATAGTGCAATAGAAGTAAAATCTCTATCGTAGGCTAATTTTGTATTGTTTATATTGCATATTATTCATATCGCCCATTACTAGTTTGTACACATCTCCATGGTTTATTGAACTGTTAGGCCGGTTTCACACTGCACGTGTTATCAGGGCGTAAGCAGCCCGTGTTTTTTCCGGCGCCCATGTTAACAGATTAGAGCATTCACACCGCACGCAGAGGCGTCGCAGGAGCAGAAGAGGCAGTGCCGTGATCGTTTCAGAGCAGAGTCTATTTTTGCCGCGCTGCTCACGCTGAATTAAAGCCACAGTGCATAGTTCTTGATAAAACTGACCTGGTTAACATGAATAATTACACATTTCAGCATAAAATCATGAAGTGAAGTGTTCTGTGAGTTTCATTATCACCACATGACATCCTGCGCTGTGAAAAAATAAATGAAATGAAAAGATTCTGCCCAAACTTCAACGGGCCATTTAAATGATTAAACCCAGAGGCATATCTTAACTTTAAGGTTACTTTTATCATGTGAACTATATACAGCATGTTATATGCATGTGTTTTTGGGACAGAGGGGAAAACGGTCGCATTTGCAGAAAAAGACTCATCAATATTATTTTACAATACAAATGCCTTACAATGGGGGCAAATGCGATCAGAGATGATGTTTTCTGTTTGACCGTCAATCAGAGATGTTTCAGTCAGTCTGACATGATATTAGGGTTTCCAAATTTTGCAAAAACATTGGTGATGGACACTATTATCAGCTATTATCATATTTCTTTTACAACAACAGCAAAAGTCGTCAGAAGCCATTGGAACATCTTCCTCGAAATCACAAATACAACACAAAAGAATTGCTGTCTCAGATGTTTCTCCACTCTGCCATCGTCATCTCCTTCATCGCTCTGATTGGTTTTAGGTCTATTCAATTACGACCAGAGGCATTTGAGCAACGTCTGTTGGTGACGGCCCTTTGGAAATGATTTGTCTATGAAGCTTTGCCAGACCATAGCTCAGTTACTACTGGTTTTAGCCAGGCTAAAGGGATGCAAGTTATTTGACCTTTGAACTGTTGTGGACTCATTTCCCCTCAGATGAGTGCTTTAATGGCGCGCTTGCACAGTTTTCAAAACGTCCACAAGATTTATCTGAGCATCCAATATTACAAAAGCGATCCCCAATAATGGGAAAATGCCTTAATATCGGGGAAAATACTGGGAAACCGATATATTGGTCAATTACTGTGATTAATTACTCGATTAATCTTCAAAATAATTGACCGAATACTCGATTAGTGACAGCTCTAAATGTAACAACAGTTTGAGTCCTCTTTTCAATTTTGTTACTTTATGAATACATTAAATTATAAAATTAACAGTGTGATGCGCAGGTGATGCTCATTTGCAATCCCTCCACCGGCCTCACACCGTCCTCTCACGGCTCTCGCCCGCCCTGCTAGTCACACACAGAGACTCAGTTTCATATCAGTCACGTATGATCTTACCACTAGGGCTGAACGATATGGACAAAATTGAATATCTTGATTTTCATGCCAGATATCTCGATATCGATACAATACGATATGACTACGTGTTTGGTGAAAACCAAGCATTTCTCAGAAAAATTTTAAGATGTGAGCCTACATTTCAAAAATTTGTGTCAGAAAAATTAAGCCTTTTGCAGGTACGATCTTACCTCAGTGTCTCCAGTTTACAGAGAGGATTCTCCAGCACAGCAGAGAGCAGCTTCACTCCTGAGTCTCCTAGATTATTCTCAGACAGATTCAGTTCTCTCAGGTGTGAGGGGTTTGATCTCAGAGCTGAAGCCAGAGCAGCACAACCTTCATCTGTGACACCACAGCTCCTCAACCTGTAGAGAACAATGACACACATTAAGTCTATCTCCAAAGCTAAACATGACCACTTACACTAAATAAATAAATAAACACAATGCTGTCAATATGAAATATATATAAATGCTCATTAGTTCACGTTGTTTTTTTCTTATTTTTTGCTGGTGAAAATTACAGGAGTGCATATGGTGTGTGATATGAACTATAAACTATTAATACAATAATCATTGTTTATCATAATTGACTGTCTTCAATATAAAATTTTGACAATATATGCAATATATAGTTCCCTTTCAGTCGGTCACGTTCGACATACGTCAGAACTGAACCGACGAATTGGGATCTGCCCTCAGAGACCTATCCACTTCGAGTGTATAAAAACGAGCCAATCGGAGATTGGCATGTGATCCACACATTCCACGCTCCGCCCCGCAGCGCGGGTATAAATAGGAAGTGGAATGGTAGATCAAATGCTTTCAACTTCGGAGCCGAACAGTTCATTGCTGTTTCCACGAAGAGTGTTTAAGACTGAGTCTTGGAGAAAGGAAGGAACTGCCAGTGCGGGTGTTATAGCGCTTCTCAGCGAGAGACCGACCATCGTTGCAATCGTTTGCATTCACTAAAGAGCTTCCATTGTTGGTTCGCTGGGCGTTTTCCCCTTTGAGTGTCACACGCAGGCTTGCACTGTGGACTGCGTGCTGACCGCGGTCATCTCCCTGAGTGCTTC
Organism: Pseudorasbora parva; assembly: GCF_024679245.1. NCBI lineage: Eukaryota > Metazoa > Chordata > Actinopteri > Cypriniformes > Gobionidae > Pseudorasbora > Pseudorasbora parva. The sequence continues at coordinate 5,944,182 of NC_090179.1, forward strand.
AGCACATCTAAAAGAGCAGTTTTTCCATTCTAAAAGAGCAACACGGTTTGACCCTGTGTCTTTTTCAAGATGTCATTCAAACCGTGCATTCCTGGAATGCAATTGTTTCCTGTCCTCATTGACGGCCACGATCGCATGTGAAATTGCGATCGTGGGTGATTCATGTTCTCGCAGAAGAACATGGTCACGTCGGCGCGTTGTTCGTCTCACCCTTTCTCATAAAAGGCTTGAGTGTTCAGCGCCGTGTGCCGTCGAGCGGCCGGCTGATAGCGGTGGTTGTCACAGCAACCGACGCGCGTCAGTCGGTGCTCTAGATGCGCGGCCGAGACTATGAAACCTCTATGTACTGAAGTGGAACCTGTTCGTTGAGTGGTGCTCTCCCCGCCGGGAAGACTCCCGAAGGTGTTCGATTGGTGTTGTGCTTTCCTTCCTGCAAGACGGGTTGGAGCGAAGGCTGTCTCCCTCCACCCTCAAAGTGTACGTCGCCGCAATAGCGGCGTATCACGACGCAGTCGAAGGTAAGTCCGTGGGAAGGCACGACCTAATCGTCAGGTTCCTCAGAGGTGCGAGGAGACTAAATCCTCCTCGTCCATCCTCGATACCCTCTTGGGACTTGGCTCTAGTGCTCAGAGCACTTCAGAGCCCTCCCTTCGAGCCTTTGGAGTCCATTGAGATTAAAATCCTGTCAATGAAGACAGTGCTCTTGACTGCTTTGGCCTCGATCAAGAGGGTAGGGGACCTGCACGCACTTTCGGTCAGCGAATCGTGCCTAGAGTTCGGGCCTGGTAACTCTCACGTTGTCCTGAGACCCAGGCCCGGATACATGCCCAAGGTTCCTACCACTCCCTTCCGGGACCAGGTGGTGAACCTGCAAGCGCTGCCTTCGGAGGAGGCAGACCCAGCCCTGGCTTTGTTGTGTCCGGTCCGCGCTCTTCGCGCTTACATTGACCGGACTCAAAGCTTTCGGACCTCAGAGCAACTCTTCGTCTGTTACGGAGTCTAGCAGAAGGGAAAGGCTGTCTCCAAGCAGAGGTTAGCCCACGGCATAGTGGATGCTATAGTCTTGGCTTACCAGTCCCAAGACGTGCCTTGCCCGTTCGGTGTAAGAGCACACTCCACTAGGAGTGTTGCTTCTTCCTGGGTGCTGGCTCAAGGCGCCTCGCTGACAGACATTTGTAGAGCTGCGGGCTGGGCGACACCTAACACGTTCGCTAGATTTTATAGCTTACGTATAGAGCCAGTATCTTCCCGCATCCTCGCCCCTGGTGGCCAGGAGCGCTAAGTTCCCGTTCTAAGTGTCGGCTTGCAACGCCACTCCCGCCCTCCGGGCCGGATACGTGCGTTTATTGTCTCCAGTTGTGTTCCCCGGGAAACCGGCTAACCCTGTCGAGCTCCTCCGTCAACCCATGCGGTGTCAGACGTTGCGGACCGTCTGACGCTAGGCCTGCACCCGTATGCTTGTGGAACGTGGTTGTAGGCTGGGTTCCATATGTAGCGGTTCCCTCACGGCAACCCCATATGTGTATTCGTCCACGGTATCAGCTACCCTTCGGGCTAGCCCCGTGTCTTTCCCTTGACAGAGCCCGCTCTGTCGTCTCTGGGCGTGTTCTTTCCCCCCTACAATTAGGTTGGAACCACCCCAGAGACTGCCATATGTTGCACTACCCTGCCAGGTTAGTCCTTATGTGTATTCCGCCACCACTCCTTCCCTGAAGGACGTGGCCCCGCAGCGCGAAGAACACGCTTCCCAGCGGTCTATGGTCACTCTAAGTGGGTCTTGCAGAACAGCAGTGACTGACCTCCCTGCTTGGAGCCCTGACTTCCGTTCCATAATAGACGGTCCAGTGCGCTCAAGCAGGACGCTGGAAGGGCCAGCATCCTGGCGTTTTCCAAAGGGATCCCAATTCGTCGGTTCAGTTCTGACGTACGTCGAACGTGACCGACTGAAAGGGAACGTCTCGGTTACGTATGTAACCCTCGTTCCCTGAAGGAGGGAACGGAGATGTACGTCCCGTCGCCAGGAGCTGTGCTTCGGCTAGGAGCCCAGTCACGGATTCGGCTCCTCAGTTGAAAAAAGCATTTGATCTACCATTCCACTTCCTATTTATACCCGCGCTGCGGGGCGGAGCGTGGAATGTGTGGATCACATGCCAATCTCCGATTGGCTCGTTTTTATACACTCGAAGTGGATAGGTCTCTGAGGGCAGATCCCAATTCGTCGGTTCAGTTCTGACGTACGTCTCCGTTCCCTCCTTCAGGGAACGAGGGTTACATACGTAACAGAGACGTTCTTTTCTCCAAGGCTCAGCTTTACTGTATAAATAATCCAAACATGTAAATTCTGTCATCATGACCTCACACGTCGTTTCATTTAATTTCAAACACAAGTGAAGATATTTTTATGAAAGCTGAGAGATTTCTGTCCCTCCATTTAAAGTCCATTCCTCCTAAACTTAAATGTAGTGATCGACCGATATTGATTTTTTTTTATAACCGATTATTTGTGTGTTTATGTGTCGATAACCGACATAGAACCAATATTTATTTATTGTGTTATTTCAGTTTTTTACAATTATAGCATCAGCACTGAAAAACTGAACTGGACTTATTTAAACACTTGTAATTCTTGCACTCCCTTACATACAGAACAAAAGACACTTCCACATTAAAAAAAATAGTCTGAAAGAATGATTTTTTTTAAATACAGTGCAAAGTCTTTTTATTAATAATAATAATTTGTTACATTTATATAGCCCTTTTCTAGACACTCAAAGCACTTTACATATAGAAGGGGGAATCTCCTCAACCACCACCAATGTGCAGCACCACCTGGATGATGCGACGGCAGCCACATTACGCCAGAGCGCCCACCACACACACACACCAGCTGATTGGTGGAGAGGAAACAGAGTGATTAAGCCAATCAGGATATGGGGATTATTAGGAGGCCATGATGGACAGGGGCCAATGGGCAAATTTGGCCAGAATGCCCGGGTACACCCCTACTCTTTATCAAAGGACATCCTGGGATTTTTAACGACCACAGAGAGTCGGGACCTCGGTTTAACGTCTCATCTGAAGGACGGTGCTCTTTGTCAGTATAGTGTCCCCATCGCGATACTGGGGTGTTAGGACCCACACAGACCACAGGGTGAGCGCCCCCTGCTGGCCTCAATAACACCTCTACCAGCAGCTCCTGGTTTTCCCAGTTGGTCTCCCATCCAGGTACTGACCAGGCTCAGCCCTGCTGTCTTGGGCTACAGGGTGATATAGCTGCTTTATAACCTGTTAAGCTGAATTCCAACTTTTGAAAAAATCCTAAGAAATGCATACTCAGACTAAAACAAATGCAGTTTGTGAATCCTTTGCACTAAAAGCATAAGTATGGTCTCATTTGAAAGCAGACACCTGGCAGTTTACAGTTTTAAATCAGGGCCGTTTCTAGCCTTTCTGGCACCCTAGGCAAGAGTCATATGCCAGTTTCATTTGTTTTAAAGGTTAATCACATATTTTTTATTTTGGGGGGGGGGAGGGGGGGGGGGGGGCTGAGGCATAATTTCATAAAAAAGGACATAGTTTATGGTTATGACAGTATTAGCCTACTTGATCAATTTAAACAGCTATCTCTGATGTAATGTTTTTTTTTTATTCAAATTAACTATGCTATAATGTTCTGCACCTGAAATGAGCATGGCGTGTGGTCCGTCCAGTATTAATATTCAGTCTAATGTTTTGCTCAACGTTATGATAGAGCGACCATCTTAGTAGAGAACAAGTAACCAATAAGTAGACTAACATACCTGTATATTGCGCTTTCTTTTTTATATTTCCTCTTTTTTCTTTTTACGATACTGAGCCCCTTGCTGGCTTTGACCTTTCCATGATGATGAAACTAAAGCACGCTGTAATGAGTAGAAATATAGTGTGGCCCCTTTAAGAGTTGCGTGCGCTCCCTGCAAACAAAGTCTGCATTTTTTGTATGTGCGCACTGAGTCTTGAGCTCCCATCATGTGTGGGGATTATTTTCTGTTTTCTGTTGCTAACAGTCAGTTATTTTGTTTTATTAAGTAATGCTGTGGACGGAAAGGGAGTTTGTGATGAGAGTTCAGCGGGGAATAAAGTGCGATCTGTTTGATGTTAAAGGGGTACTTCAGCGCTGGGAAGATGAATCTGTATTTAAACTGTGTCATCAATGTAGTAGAAATGTGAAATTATTTTTGAATTTGGTGCCTTCTAGACTGAGAAAAGACAGAAAATGTATTTTTGTCTCATGGGGATGAAAGACTACAATTCCCAGAATGCTTCGCTGCCCTGTGAGGCCATTCCCAAAGCCACCTACTTGATTACTGTGACTGAGTTAAAGACACTAAACCTGAACGTGTCTGTTCAATATAATAAGTGAGTCACCGCGCGAGTATCACAGCACTGAGCACTAACTGCAGGAGTCAGATAAATGAGCTGATGAGCTCTCGTGATGAGAGCTGAGGTAATCGCGACTACACTCGCGGCATACATTCACAACGCGTGTTCAGTCTGGCGCTTTTCAATTCATGCCTTTGCAAGCTTAACTTTCATAGAAATTAATTTGAGAAGTTAAAACACTTACATTGCTCACCATAGCTCCGTTTAAATGAGTGCCTGCAGCTGCCTGCTGAGCTCTCCCTGCGAGCTGAGTGTAATCTCCCATCCCCCATGCGTGAGTTCAAAACATGCGGAAATGGCTCCCTCTGCTGGCTTTAGTCTTTAGCCTTATTCCAAACATTCCTCCTATGATGCAAATATCGTCAATTTCCATCATAGGAGGAATTTTTCCAGAAATAAAATGCATAAATCTCTCGTCTCAGGGGGATATAAGGGGGGAAAGCACAATCATTTGAATATACTCCAGGGTTTCTACTGATACAAAGCCATATGCTAATCGCTGAAGTAACCCTTTAATCGCCTCCGTGTCCACTCCATTTTTCACTCGGACACAAGCGTTACAACGCCACGGATGACGACGTTTCCATGCCGCCCTCTACGTGATCTCATTTCATTACAGCAGCGCCACTATCACTATGGCGACTTCACTCCAATCATCACAACTAATCATGCTTTGAAACACCAAAAGTACGAAATATTAATAATAAAATATATATGAAATAACTAAAAATTCTTGTTGGGGCCGGGGGCTCACTGGCACCCCCCAGCTGTTGGCGCCCTAGGCGACCGCCTAGTTTGCCTGTGCCTAGAAACGGCACTGGTCAAAATGATAATATTTTTTATAATCAAAAAAAGCTATAATAAGCTTCAAAGTTTTTAGAAATGTATTTGTATGAAATATCTTTATGAAAATAAAATTGAAGTGGGCCTTGGGGAAATCTAGAAATGCACTACAGCTAAAGCCACAAGTCTGACCATATTATATTTCAGATCTGAAGATGATCAGTCTAAAACTCTGAATTTTATTAAACATTTTACAAGATCATTTCATGTGATTTTATTTTGAGATATCTCTAAAATATCAACTGATGTTTATTGCCATGTCTTCTCAGCTGTCATTCAGTCTATTGCCTCTATTGTTTAGAGGTGCAAACTGCCCCATTCAGTTTGTCTCCCCGGCACACATTCACACTTCTGCGGACTGGTTATGGCTCTAATTATTATTCTTTTGTCTGCATTATAATTACTAACGATTCTCTATTCAAACTGTTCTATTCAAACCTCATTTCTAAATCAAACCTCTCACTTTACCCTCACTGAGACTCTATCGAATGCATTTCGTCCAAATAAGCATTTCAGTAGTTTTACATTTAGAAAATGTTCATTAAAATTAAGTATTTACTCAGTGGCAGGTGCATCTAGGGCAAGCTAGCATGTTAGCTTAGCACATCAGCAAAACAACAATTTATACGATTAAAATCATGTTTTATTCAAAACTTGCTTCATATCACTTTATAATTTATAAGTCGAGTGTTTTATATAACAATGTGATCTCATGTAGCTTCGGGTCAAAAACGTAAAATATACAATGCTAAAAGCTATGTGGAGTAGCATTGCATTATAAATATAATCTATTATGAAACCACCCAACATGGCATAAAGAACACAGACCAACCATATATTGCCGCGATTGTGTGTTTATTGTCTTAAAACGTGTCTATCTGCATAAAATAGCGATCTGACGATCTCTGGAAGCTGTTTTGGTTATGTCAGATACTTCCTGAATGTCACATGGTGTGTCTGTTCTTCGTGAGCTAAATATGGGGTGAATTTTCAGTAGTACAGCTTTCCAGCGCCCTCCGGCTGCCAGAATGAATTGAAAACACAGCATATCACAGTATACTGCGCTCATAATCATACATCCGCGGGATAAAGATTTAATAAATAATACTTCTTGTTGTGTTTATGACCGATGAAGTGTACAAGGAGGCTCTGGGTGCACGTTTGCAATGAGGATTTATTAAACTTGTTTCACGTCCATGACATGAGTGTTAACTCTCTGGCAGCAAACACACTACTACTCTCTGTGGCTAATACTTTACATAAACTGCACTGGCAAGTGCTATAGCCAATAAGAATACAGCATGCGTTGCCGCTGACATGTGATTGGTTTGTGACAAACATAAGAATACTACATCCCCCTTCTTTTGAAATAAACAATGTAAATACAAAATAATGTGTATTACATTAGTGCAAGAAGAATTCTGTAACCAAAAGTCACATGCACACTGGAACAGCAATAGATTATGAGACTAAAAAAAAAAATCATACTGCCTGTATTCACATATCAATAGATTGTCACATCTGCATAACATATAAACTGCATTGAACATTGTGTGAACACATTTTTCTTTTATCTTTTGAAAGGGCAGCGATCCGCCTACACCCTTGTACAATTACAGATCCAGAATTACTCTGGGCTTTATCTGGCGGCCGGATCTGGTTCTGTAAGCGGTGGATTTGGGCAACTCATCAGTATGGGCAGGTGTGTGTACAATGTCATTTTGTGGCTCACTGTGGATTGGTGTTGTGCATAGCTCAGCACCATCGTCAGAGTTGCTGCTTCCAGGATCTTTTGTGTCCAAAAGGTGACGTCTGTTTCGTCGATATTCCTGTCCAGCAGTAGTACGCACATGATATGATCTTTCAGTGTTGGCCGCTCTGACGATGACAGCTGGCTTCCAGTATCCTTTCTCTTGTACTCTAACTGCTTGCCCTTCCTTGAGCTGAGATAAGGGTTTAGCCGATCTGTCATAGTAGCTTTTTTGATTTTGTTGCTTATGCAACCTTTTTGCTCTGACATCCTTCCAGCTAACGACTTTTGGCAAGAGCTGATGATTGGTATTCGGTAAGGTTGACCGCAGGCGGCGACTCATTAACAGCTGAGCCGGAGACTTGAAACCATCAACAGGGCTGTTGCGATACTCCAGGAGACTGATGTGCGGATCTCTTTTGTCAGCTTTGGCCTTTTCCAGCATCATCTTAGCAGTATGCACAGATTTCTCTGCCAACCCATTACTTTGCGGGTGGTATGGACTTGTGGTGGTATGTGTAAATTCCCATGTTCTGGCAAATGTCTCAAACTCACCCAAACTGTACTGGGGGCCGTTGTCTGAAATGACATCCTCCGGGATGCCATGTCGTGCAAAAGCATCTTTTAGTTTGTTTATCACAGCAGATGAGGTTGTGCTGCTGAGCTTGTCTAACTCAAAATATCTGCTGTAATAGTCAACTGTCACAAGATAGTCCTCATTGTTCCAAGTGAACAGATTGGTAGCCACTACTTGCCATGGCCTGTCTGGGACTTTGTGACTGATCATTGGTTCTTTGGTGTTAGACGGGCGAAATGTAAGGCAGATTGAGCATTTGCTGACAATGTTCTCAATTTCTTTCCCCATCCCAGGCCAGAACATGATATCACGGGCTCTCTGCTTGCTCTTTTCGATGCCTAGGTGACTGGCATGTATACGTGACAGCATGTCTGGGCGAAGACTTGTGGGAATGACAATCTTTTCACCTTTGAATATTATTCCATGCAAGTACGAAAGCTCATCGCGGTGGTTCCAGAATTCTGACACACTCATGGGACATTTTCTTTTCTCTTCTGGCCAACCACTTTGAATAACTCGTTTCAGTATCTGGAACTGAGGGTCCTTTACGGTTTGATCTCTGATGTCCTTCATCTTTGAATCACTGACAGGAAGATTGCTGTACACTGTATGTACTTGAATGTCCATGCCTTCACTGAGGCTCGTATCCTGGTCTGATAGTGACTTTCTGGACAACGTGTCTGCGACAGGGATGTCCTTGCCTGGTCGATGTACAATGGTGAAGTTATACTTCTGGAGCTGGAGGATCATCCTCTGAAGCCTTGGGGGAACTGATGCCAGGGGTTTCCGCATGATTGATTCAAGGGGCTTGTGGTCACTCTCAACGATGACTTGGCGACCATAGATGTATTGATGGAAACGTTTACAGCCAAACAGAATGGCGAAGAGTTCTTTCTCAATTTGGGCGTAATTGATTTCACTTTCAGAGAGGGACTTTGACGCATATGCGATGGGTTTTCCATCCTGAAGTAATACTGCCCCAAGCCCGTACTTGGAGGCATCCACTTGCAACCTGGGCTCTTTAAGAGGATCGAAATAGGCTAAGACTGGGCCTGGTTCGCATGTGATTAGCTCTTTTATCTTCTTGAAGGCCTTGTCCTGCTGGACGTCCCAGAAGAACTCACTTGACTCCTTCAGGAGCTGTCTAAGTGGCGCGTTGACGTCAGAGAGGCCAGGTGCAAATTTGGAGAGATAATTAATCATACCTAGCACGGTTTCAAGTTCTCCTTTGTCTTTAGGTGGCTCCATGTCTCTCACTGCAGCAACTTTGGCGGGGTCAGGCTTTACTCCCTCAGCAGTGAGAAGGTGTCCAAAATAGCTCACCTCTGTAGAGCAGATAATGCTCTTCTCTGGATTGAGCTTGACTCCTTTCTCCCTAGAACGCAGCAGCATAGCGCGGAGGTGTTTATCATGCTCGGCTTTGGTCTTTCCATAAATGAGAATGTCGTCGACTATGGCCATGACTCCATCTAAGCCTTCATACGTTTCGTCAATTTTCCGCTGGAACTCATCTTGGGCCGAAATCAGTCCGAAGGGTAAGCGTCGGAAACGGTAGCGTCCAAAGACTGTGTTGAAGGTGGTCAATCTCGATGATTCCTCAGTGAGCTTAATAGTCCAATAGCCTGATCGGGCATCTAGAACACTGAAATATCGGGCACCAGCTAGCTTGGACGTTATATCTTCAAGAACTGGCAGGGGGTAATGTGGTCGCTTGATGGCCTTGTTAAGGTCCCTTGGGTCCAGACATACCCTTAGCTGACCGGTGCGCGGTTTTTCGGCCACGACCATGGAATTAACCCATTCGGTTGGCTCTGTGACTTTAATGATGACACCCTGCCTTTCCATGCTCTCAAGCTCTTCTTTAAGGCGATTACGTAATGCGAGAGGAATGCGTCTGGGTGGATGGACTACTGGGGTTGCGTGCGGGTCTAAGTGTATGGTACACTCACCAGGAAACAGTCCGATCCCCTTGAAAATGTCTGCAAACTCCTCCAAAACTGGCACTTCCGTCTGTCTCTCTGTAACTGATAGTACGAGCTTTATGAGGCCAAAATCTATGCATCCTTTTAGACCTATGACAGGGGGCGCCATTGTGTCGACTACATAAAATGTCAGCACCATCTCAATGTCTCTGTGCTTGCACTTCAGGTCGCATTTCCCTTTCACCACCAGACGTTCACAACCGTAGCCAAACAGGGGACGAGATGTTGGCTGCAGAGCATACGGAGTGTTCAATTTGGTGTACACGTACAGAGGAATGACGTTGGCTGAGGATCCAGTGTCCAATTTAAACTTGATTTCATTCTTGTGATTTGGACCTATTTTAATGTTCACATAGACTTGTTCTGTGTCTGAACTCTGTTTGCCCTGTGTCAGCGAGTCAATAAACAGCTCATCACACTCCTCAACCTGGTCTGTACTTTCATTGATTATTGCATGGACAGCTTTCTCACAGCTGGAGCGACAGACTTTGGCAAAATGGTTTAATTTACCACATATTTTACACACTTTTCCTTTTGCAGGACAGTGAGATCGATTGGCGTGAGGTTTGTTTCCACAATAGCCGCATCCTTTGGTGTGCACTGGGGTAGAATTTCTAGTTTGCCGGTTTTCACTCTTTGTGTATTTAGCATTACGTTGTTTTGGAACCGCGCCCTGTGATGTGTGGCGGGTGATTGCGTGCACTGCATGTTCACGTGAAGTACTCATGCTGCTTGAAATGGTTTTTAACTGTGCTTGTGCCAACTCATGAGATCTAGCGACATCTATCGCTTTTTCGAGCGTTAGCTCAGAGCCCACATTTAAAAGTTTCTCTCTCACTTTCGGCGAATGTATCCCGAACACAATGCGATCGCGGATCATCTCGTCACTGTTTGCATAATTACAGTCCTTGACAAGTAGACGAAGCTCTGTCACAAATTGCTCAAAGGGCTCACGGTCTCCCTGGACTTTTTCATGGAATTTGTAACGTGCAAATATAACGTTCGATTTGGGCTCAACATACGCCGTGAATCGGTCGTAATATGACTTTAGGATCTTTGCTTCGTCAGCAGACAGCGACCATGTATTAAAAATGCCACGGCCCTTTTCTCCGACCCATAGTAGAAGATAGCTACATTTCTCATCCTCACCCTTTTTCTTCAGGGGTCCGCTGAACATCAGCTCTGCGTGCTGTTGAAACTTGCGCCATGCTTCAGGCAGATTCGTTGCTTCCCAGTTCATCATGGGCATAGGAACTCCAGCGGTCTCCATCCTTGCATATAATCCGTTCACTCTGACACCATGTTGTGTTTATGACCGATGAAGTGTACAAGGAGGCTCTGGGTGCACGTTTGCAATGAGGATTTATTAAACTTGTTTCACGTCCATGACATGAGTGTTAACTCTCTGGCAGCAAACACACTACTACTCTCTGTGGCTAATACTTTACATAAACTGCACTGGCAAGTGCTATAGCCAATAAGAATACAGCATGCGTTGCTGCTGACATGTGATTGGTTTGTGACAAACATAAGAATACTACACTTCTCTGTATAGAAATTTGACTCAAACGTGAGAATCTATCAATATTTCTCCACATCTGCACACATTTGAAGTAAAAGCCCTGAGGGAAGTTGTTTTGTCGAGTGTCTTCATGACGACCACAGAGGAGTTTTTTATGAATGGGAGCAAATGACGCGCATATTACAATCAAAAGGTAGCGACGCCCATGATCATATTCATAACTCCTGGCACATATTAACACATTACGGTCACTATAAAACTTTCAGAATAAAACAGAGGTAAAAAAAATAAACTTTAGTCTTAGATCTTTTTAATGATGTATAGTTTGTCAAGGTAATTACTTACATCTGATAGTAATTTTGAGCTAATTTAAGCAAAGAGAGCTTCAGTGCGTCACCGTCCTCGTGACGGTTAAGAGGTTTAACATTAATTTTATTTATAACTACATACAGCATATTAACAACAGGCTAAAATGTACAAAGTGTAATGTTTTTAAATGAAGAACATACAGTAAATAAATGACAGGTGAGTCAACTCCCCATAAATATAAGCATTAGCTTTAAACTACAGTTTAAGGTTTATGTGTTTAACCCTCTAGGCGGCACGGTCGAGTTTACTCGACAAGATGCAGCACTGAATAAAATGGCAGATTTTGTCAAATAGGGTGTCATATTTAATTCGACCTCCCTTCCACTAGATGGCAGAGATGTCATGCTTCATCCCGACTCAAAAAACATCCTGATTCTATACAAAATCTTCGAGCAAGAGCGCATTGAATCAGTGCGAACAAAAGCGGAGCTGGTGTGCGAGTCAGACGTTTTATCAGAGCATTGTCAATGTCAGCGAGTATTTGCATTAGATTATTATTACTATTATTTAATAATAGCATCAATAAAGCTTACCCGCAATGAAGTGTTGGGTCTTCTATTCGCGGACCCTGATTCTTAAAGGGGGGGTGAAACACTCAGTTTCAGTCAGTGTCATGTCAATCTTGAGTACCTATAGAGTAGCATTGCATCCTGCATATCTCCGAAAAGTCTTTATTTTTTTAATAATTATATAAGAAAGATGCGCTGTTCCGAGTCTTTCCGAAAAAAGCCGAGCGGGTGGGGGCGTGTCGTGTGAGCGGAGCTAAATAATGACGTGTGCAGCAGCGCGCTGTGTGTTGAGTCGAGCGTCATCCCTAACAGCGGAAAAAAACTTTATTCAAAATAAAAATATGGCTTTTAATCAGATACAGCCATACATCTATGATCCGGAATCAGACCCAGAGGCTGCAGTTGAACAGGAGCAGCAGCAAAAACGACTAGAGCAGGACGTCTCTATGTGGTACAAGTTATACACTAACTATATAATATGCTGAGCGACTTGTGTTATTTACATATTTATACTTGAATTATATCGTCGTATTTTTGTCTTTGAAGGTGTACAAGTTAGGAAGTCCAGTTGTGCACGTGTGTTTGTGTGTTTACGCGTGGTTTGTGTAGACAGTAAGCGGACTAAAAAAAACACAGACATTTGAAGCAGTCTCACTCACCCTTCTAACGTTGGGACTGCTCCATCCTTCAGCATTAGGCGATCGGAAAATTCGGCGTCGAGCTGGGCCTTGTTTATGAAACAGTCGGCACCGAAATGCAGCGAACAGATATAAACATTCGCGCAACTCAGTTGCTGATCCGGAAAAGCAAATTACATCCACTGTTGCCTTAACGCGGGGTTTTTGGCGAATCTGTGCAGGACTGTCTTGGTCTGGCAACCAAAAACGCACTTTTTTGGTGACATTGTTATGTGCACATCACCTGGCAGCCTACAAGCCAGCGCTTTGATGGGCGTAGCCTGTTACTTTCGCTCTCTCCCTCTCTCTCTCTCTCTCTCACGCTCTTCCGGTAGAATTGTCCGTAAGGCCCATACAAGGAAATTCCGCCCCCATTAACGTCAAAGGGGACGCATGATCTCAAAAAACTTGCCGAAACTTATGACTAACCGGAAGTAGTATTTTTGACAAAGAAATACTCCCATCAAACGTCCACCTTAACTTTTGAAACTTTGTCTATGTTTAGTATGGGATTCCAAGTCTTTAACAGTGTAAAAAGATCAGTATGCATGAAACAGCATTTCACCCCCCCCCCTTTAAGGGGAATATCAGATGATGGTGATTCTGAAAGTGAAACTATCCCTAACGTTACACCAAGCATAAGCGGTGAATCCTTTGCCCAATGTAGATCTCGTGTATTTATTGCAAAAACGAGTTTAGAACATGACTCTTGAGGGTTTTAGCTTTAAGTGATGCATAGTTTGTGATAGTCAATTGAATAGTTTGTATAAAACAAAAGTAATTAAAAGTAGAGACACACCCACTTGCGTCCCCCTTCCCGTCGAGGAACGGGTGCGGGTTAACTGGTTAATAGTAGGGGTGACCCCGAATAGTTGAAGATACGTCGCATCGATATGCAGAGCCGGATTCGACCACCAATCTCACAGTCGAATCTTTGTGGGTGTTATGAAACACACACTATATTAGAGCACAGCAGAGCTACACACACACACACACACACACACACACACACACACACACACACACACTATATTAGAGCACAGTAGAGCTACACACACACACACACACTATATTACAGTACAGTAGAGCCACACACACACACACACTATATTACAGCACAGTAGAGCTACACACACATACACACACACTATATTACAGCACAGTAGAGCTACACACACACCATATTACAGCACAGTAGAGCCACACATACACACACACACGCCATATTACAGCACAGTAAAGGGAACACACACACACACACACACACACACAATATTACAGCACAGTGGAGCTACACACACACACACACCATATTACAGCACTGTAGAGCTACACACACACACACACACACACACCGTTACAGCACAGTAGAGCCACACACACACACACACACACACACACACACACACACACACACACACACACACACACACACACACACACACACACCATATTACAGCACTGTAGAGGTACACACACACCATATTACAGCACAGTTGAGCTACACACACACACACACCACATTACAGCACAGTAGAGCTACACACACACACACACACACACACACAGCATATTACAGCACAGTAGAGCTACACACACACCATATTACAGCACAGTAGAGCTACACACACACACGTTGGTCTATGTGGTTTACAAGGACTCTCCATAGGCGTAATGGTTTTTATTTTTATTTGACATGTCCTCATAAACCACATTTATAGTGTAATACAAAACAGTAGAGCTACACACACACACTATATTACAGCACAGTAGAGCTACACACACACACACCCCATATTACAGCACAGTAGAGCCACACACACACACACTATATTACAGCACAGTGGAGCTACACACACACACACCCCATATTACAGCACAGTAGAGCCCCCCCCCTACACACACACACACACACACACACTATATTACAGCACAGTAGAGCTACACACACACACACTAAATTACAGCACAGTAGAGCTGCACACACACACACAATATTACAGCACAGTAGAGCTACACACACACACACTATTTTAAAAAACTGTAGAGCTACACACACACACACACACACACACACACACACACACACACACACACACACACACACACACACTATTTTACAGCACTGTAGAGCTACACACACACACACACACATACACACTATATTACAACAGAGTAGAGCTACACACACACACTATATTTCAGCACAGTAGAGCTACACACACACACTATATTAAAGCACAGTAGAGCTACACACACACACACACACACACTATTTTACAGCACAGTAGAGCTACACACACACACACACACACACACACACACACTAAATTACAGCACAGTAGAGCTACACTCACACACACAATATTACAGCACAGTAGAGCCCCACACACACACACACACACACACACACACACACACACACACACACACACACACACACACACTATTTTAAAACACTGTAGAGCTACACACACACACACACACACACACACTATATTACAGCACAGTAGAACTACACACACACACACTATTTTACAGCACTGTAGAGATACACACACACACACACACACACACTATTTTACAGCACTGTAGAGCTACACACACACACACACACACACACTATATTACAACACAGTAGAGCTACAGACACACTATTTCAGCACAGTAGAGCTACACACACACACTAAATTACAGCACAGTAGAGCTACACACACACACACACACTAAATTACAGCACAGTAGAGCTACACACACACACACACTAAATTACAGCACAGTAGAGCTACACACACATACACACACACACACACACACACTATATTACAGCACAGTAGAGCTACACACACACACACACACACACACACACACACACACACACACACACACTATTTTACAGCACAGTAGAGCTACACACACACACACACACACACACTATATTACAGCACAGTAGAGCTACACACACACACACACACACACACACACACACTATATTACAGCACAGTAGAGCTACAGACACACACACTATATTACAGCACAGTAGAGCTACACACACACACACACACACACACACACACACACACACACACACACACACACACACACACACTATATATTACAGCACAGTAGAGCTACACACACACACACACACACACTATTTTACAGCACAGTAGAGCTACACACACACACACACACACACTATATTACAGCACAGTAGAGCTACACACACACACACACACACACACACACACACACACACACACACACACACACACACACACACACACACACACACACACACACACTATATTACAGCACAGTAGAGCTACACACACACACACTATATTACAGCACAGTAGAGCCACACACACACACACACACACACACAGGTTTGTTTCATTATATTAGTGAGGTCATTACATAGACTTCCATTGATTTTATATCAGGTCAATGATATTTTCTATCCCCCAACCCAACCCCTATCCCTAAACCTACCTATCCCAGAAACATCTGCAGATCAACAGATTTAAATAAAAACATGTTTTGTCTGATTTATAAGCCTTTTTAACTAGCGAGTTGTTTTCATGTTTTACTATATAAGGGAGAACATTTGTGTCCTCACAAGTATTGCCAAACAAGGAACACTATATTAGAGCACAGTAGAGCTACACACACACACACAATATTAGAGCACAGTAGAGATACACACACACACACACACACACACACACACACACAGACACACAGACACACAGACACACAGACACACAGACACACAGACACACTATACAGGGAGTGCAGAATTATTAGGCAAATGAGTATTTTGACCACATCATCCTCGTTATGCATGTTGTCTTACTCCAAGCTGTATAGGCTGGAAAGCCAACTACCAATTAAGCATATTAGGTGATGTGCATCTCTGTAATGAGAAGGGGTGTGGTCTAATGACATCAACACCCTATATCAGGTGTGCATAATTATTAGGCAACTTCCTTTCCTTTGGCAAAATGGGTCAAAAGAAGGACTTGACAGGCTCAGAAAAGTCAAAAATAGTGAGATATATTGCAGAGGGATGCAGCAGTCTTAAAATAGCCAAGCTTCTGAAGCGTGATCATCGAACAATCAAGCGTTTCATTCAAAATAGTCAACAGGGTCGCAAGAAGTGTGTGGAAAAACCAAGGCGCAAAATAACTGCCCGTGACCTGAGAAAAGTCAAGCGTGCAGCTGCCAAGATGCCACTTGCCACCAGTTTGGCCATATTTCAGAGCTGCAACATCACTGGAGTGCCCAAAAGCACAAGGTGTGCAATACTCAGAGACATGGCCAAGGTAAGAAAGGCAGAAAGTCGACCACCACTGAACAAGACACACAAGCTGAAACGTCAAGACTGGGCCAAGAAATATCTCAAGACTGATTTTTCTAAGGTTTTATGGACTGATGAAATGAGAGTGAGTCTTGATGGGCCAGATGGATAGGCCCGTGGCTGGATTGGTAAAGGGCAGAGAGCTCCAGTCCGACTCAGACGCCAGCAAGGTGGAGGTGGAGTACTGGTTTGGGCTGGTATCATCAAAGATGAGCTTGTGGGGCCTTTTCGGGTTGAGGATGGAGTCAAGCTCAACTCCCAGTCCTACTGCCAGTTTCTGGAAGACACCTTCTTCAAGCAGTGGTACAGGAAGAAGTCTGCATCCTTCAAGAAAAACATGATTTTCATGCAGGACAATGCTCCATCACACGCGTCCAAGTACTCCACAGCGTGGCTGGCAAGAAAGGGTATAAAAGAAGAAAATCTAATGATATGGCCTCCTTGTTCACCTGATCTGAACCCCATTGAGAACCTGTGGTCCATCATCAAATGTGCGATTTACAAGGAGGGAAAACAGTACACCTCTCTGAACAGTGTCTGGGAGGCTGTGGTTGCTGCTGCACGCAATGTTGACGGTGAACAGATCAAAACACTGACAGAATCCACGGATGGCAGGCTTTTGAGTGTCCTTGCAAAGAAAGGTGGCTATATTGGTCACTGATTTGTTTTTGTTTGGTTTTTGAATGTCAGAAATGTATATTTGTGAATGTTGAGATGTTATATTGGTTTCACTGGTAAAAATAAATAATTGAAATGGGTGTAAATTTGTTTTTTGTTAAGTTGCCTAATAATTATGCACAGTAATAGTCACCTGCACACACATATATCCCCCTAAAATAGCTAAAACTAAAAACTAAAACTTCCAAAAATATTCAGCTTTGATATTAATGAGTTTTTTTTGTTCATTGAGAACATGGTTGTTGTTCAATAATTAAATGAATCCTCAAAAATACAACTTGCCTAATAATTCTGCACTCCCTGTATTAGAGCACAATAGAGCCACACACACACACACAATATTACAGCACAGTAGAGCAACACAAACACACACACACACACACACACACACACACACACTATATTAGAGCTACACACACACACACACACACACACACACACACACACACACACACACACACTATATTAGACCAGAAGAGCTACACACACACACACACACTATATTACAGCACAGTAGAACTACACACACACACACACACACACACTATATTAGAGCAGGGTAGAACTACACACACACAAACACACTATATTAGAGCACAGTAGAGCTACACACACACTATATTAGAGCACAGTAGAGCTACACGCACACACACACACACACACACACACACACACACACACACACTATATTACAGCACAGTAGAGCTACACATACGCACACACACACACACACACACACACACACACACACCATATTGCAGCACTGTAGAGGTACACACACACACACACACCATATTACAGCACAGTTGAGCTACACACACACACACACACACACACACACACACACCATATTACAGCACAGTAGAGCTACACACACACACACACACAAACACGTACACCTTATTACAGCACAGTAGAGCCACACACACACACACACACACACACACACCATATTACAGCACAGTAGAGCTACACACACACACACACAAACACGTACACCATATTACAGCACAGTAGAGCCACACACACACACACACACACACACACTATATTAGAGCACAGTAGAGCTACACACACACACACACACACACACACACTATATTACAGTACAGTAGAACTACACACACACACTATATTAGAGCACAGTAGAGCTACACACACACACACACACACACTATATTAGAGCACAGTAGAGCTACACACACACACACACACACTATATTACAGCACAGTAGAGCTAGACACACACACACTATATTACAGCACAGTAGAGCTACACACACACACACACACTATATTACAGCACAGTAGAGCTAGACACAGACACACACACACACACACTATATTACAGCACAGTAGAGCCACACACACACACTATATTACAGCACAGTAGAGCTACACACACACACACACACACACACACACACACACACACACACTATATTAGAGCACAGTAGAGCTACACACACACACACACACTATATTACAGCACAGTAGAGCTACACACACACACACACACACACTATATTACAGTAGAGTAGAGCTACACACACACACACACACAGTGATGATTGTTCTCAGTGTTACTTACTCAGCTGATCTAGTTGCTGTAACCACAGGCAGCACACACACACACACACAGTGATGATTCTTCTCAGTGTTAAGCCCCGTTTCCACCAAAATTACCCGGAACAATTTGTACCAGGAACTTTTCTGCAGGAACTTTTCTCACACGTCGCGCTCATGCACCAAGCATGACAAGAGAGGAAAACACATTTTTCTGAGGGATAAACTTTATATTTCATAAGAAGTTATGAAGATAATGTTGGCATAATGACACTGTCCCTAAGTATATGTAAGCAAACAATCATTAACTACTTCAACTGCGCCTGACATTAGAATTCATTTTTTCTGAGATGATTATTACACTTTACAACAAATGAATAGCTTGATATTTTAATTCCGTTCGAATTAGATTTTTTCAAAAATGACAGCCCGGACAGTAATCATTTTTGTGTGTACCGATTGAAAGATTTAGTGGACTGTTTACATGAGACGTTATCTAAACCGATCTGGTGTTTACATGTAATGACTTTCAATCGCAATCATTTTGTCACATAAGCAGTTTGTCTGCCGCATCAAAAATGTCGCCGCTGTTTTCTCCAGCAGCTGGAGTGTGTTTACTGTAGCCATAGCAACTCTTAACGGCCACCAGGACTAATACAGTATTATATTATAAGCTATTTGTTTGTTTAAATAATCATCTCAGAAAAAAAAAATCTTCTGTCAGGCGCAGTTAAAGTAAAAACTGCCTGGGGCAATATACGCTGTGTCATTACTCCAACATTATCTTCATAACTTACGAAATAAAAAGTTTACCCCTCAGAAAAATGAGCTTTCCTCTCTTGTCAACATGAGCGCGGCGTGTAAGACTAATTATTACTGAACGTAGACCGAACCTCGCAAAAGACTTTTAAAAATGCCGAGTTGAAAAAAAATGCTGCGTGAGCTCAACCAATCAGCATGTTCAGCGCCCAAGTCCCGCCCTCGAAAGTTCCTGAACTTTGAAAAAGTACTACCTCGCGAGCAGGGCCGTTTGGAGGGGGAAATATTTACCCGGAACTTCATTTATACCCTGGTTCCTGCGGTCTAAACACACGAAGTTCCACCCAAAGTTCCTGGGTAAAGTTCCTGTGGTGGAAACGGGGCTTAATTCAGCTGATCTAGTTGCTGTAACCACAGGCAGCACACACACACACACACACACACACAGTGATGATTGTTCTCAGTGTTACTTACTCAGCTGATCTAGTTGCTGTAACCATAGACAGCACACACACACACACACACACACAGTGATGATTGTTCTCAGTGTTACTTACTCAGCTGATCTAGTTGCTGTAACCACAGGCAGCACGCACACACACACACACACACACGCGCACACACAGTGATGATTGTTCTCAGTGTTACTTACTCAGCTGATCTAGTTGCTGTAACCACACACACACACACACACACACACACACACACAGTGATGATTGTTCTCAGTGTTACTTACTCAGCTGATCTAGTTGCTGTAACCACAGGCAGCACACACGCACACACACACACGCGCACACACAGTGATGATTGTTCTCAGTGTTACTTACTCCGCTGATCTAGTTGCTGTAACCACACACACACACACACACACACACACACACAGTGATGATTGTTCTCAGTGTTACTTACTCAGCTGATCTAGTTGCTGTAACCACAGGCAGCACGCACACACACACACACACGCGCACACACAGTGATGATTGTTCTCAGTGTTACTTACTCCGCTGATCTAGTTGCTGTAACCACAGGCAGCACACACGCACACACACACACACACACACAGTGATGATTGTTCTCAGTGTTACTTACTCAGCTGATCTAGTTGCTGTAACCACAGGCAGCACACACACACACACACACACACACACACACACACACACACACACACACACACACACACACGCGCACACACACAGTGATGATTGTTCTCAGTGTCACTTACTCAGCTGATCTAGTTGCTGTAACCACAGGCTGCACACACACACACACACACACACACACACACACACACACACACACACACAGTGATGATTGTTCTCAGTGTTACTTACTCAGCTGATCTAGTTGCTGTAACCACAGGCAGCAGCTTCTGAAGAATTTCATCTGCTGTGTTTTCTGTGCCACTGTTTGAACATAAAGATAAAAAATAAGTTAATTATTAATGATAACAATAATAATACAAATAATAATAATAATAATAATAATTAATATCAGAGGTAAATAATACAATAAATACTTTACTAAACCAGAAATACCGTCAGATCTAGTTTTAATTAAACTGGTTTATATCGGACACAGATCTGTTGTTTCTTCCTCTGGTCAGTGTTTCTGTGTCCGGTCTATTAGTCTGCATTTACACTACAACACTTAGTGCTCAGATCGATCATCACATCAGAGTTTATCGTCCCGTCCGTTGCTATGGTGATCACTGTGATTGACACTGACTCAGATCAATAGTTTTTCCGCAACCGAAGAAGCTCGAGTTCCAGGCGAATCTGGCCTAGGATGTTGTAGCCTGTTTTTCCGTGGTGTTTTTCACAAACAAGATTTACGTATGAAGGAGGAGGCAATGATGTTTGAGACTCACTGTATGTGATGTCCATGTACTGAACTCTTGCTATTTATCTATGGCAAGGTTAATTACATTTTTCATTCTAGGGCACCTTTAATGTTTTCGGTTGTTTTGTTCATTTATTGTGGATATTTAAAATGATTTCTGCTTTCAGTGTTAAATAGTCTTTAGAAATAAAAGTTTAGTGATATTTGAAAAGGTGTACCTGCATTATTATACCATTATCATTATTTTGGATGAAAATTCTCAGAACAAAAATATTTTCGTTTATTGCAATAATTTCTTGGCAAATTTATCGTTCAGCAAAATGTGTTATCGTGACAGACCTAGATAACATCACCGTTTTCCCCAGAGCGACTGTACAGACGAATCAAATGTTGTTGCAATATTTTCCTGTTTAACACTGAAGCTGCTGTGAAACAATCGTCATTGTAAAAACACTATATAAATAAAGCTGACTATTAAAAATCTTTATATTTACTGGCTTTTCTATGAATGCAATACAGTGAATGAGAGCCGTCTGTGTCTCCAGTGGCTCACATTATTGGCAGTTTAGTGTCGAGTGATTCATTTACACCAAAACTAAAAGATAACGTGCCTTCATCTCTGGAAACATTATTTGTGTCTTACATTTCATAATGAACTCAGATAAGCTCAGTGCCGACTCGTTCCCCAGCAGGTCTTTTTCATGAATGTGAATGTGTGCAAAGGATTGTGGGTGATTGAGCTGAATTAAAGATGCGAAACGAAGGATCCTTCAAACTGAGACGGCCTTCAGAGGCGCTTGATGACGTGGCCGTCGAGATCTGCAGCCTTACTAGGACACAGCCTCCGTTTGAGAAACACCCGCAAATTATCAACAATATCCCAGAAATCAATCTGTGCCCCGTGATTTAAACACCTCTGATCTCTGTGTTTCTCTTTGTTCATAATGTTTTAGACTGTAAGGATTGAACTCAGTGTTACTTACTGATCATATTCACCTCCAATTAAGCTTATCAGGTTAAACTCCTTCATCGTCTTCTCTGAGGACAACAACACAAAAACTAAAGCTGACCACTGAGATGAGGAGAGTTTCACAGCACGTAATCCTCCACCGCTCATATGAGGTTGAGCTTCGTTCACCAGTGAAAGATCACCCAGTTCATTCAGACAGTGAAACAGATTGATGTATTTATCTGGAGAGGGATTCTCACTGATCTTTTCTTTAATATAGTCGACTGTTTTCTTATTGTTGTGAGAGCTGTTTCCTGTCTGTGTCTTTAGTTCTTGTAAGAGACTCTGATTAGACTCCACTGACAGACCCAGAAGGAAACGAAGGAAAAGGTCCAGATGGCCATTTTTACTGCCTAAAGCCTCATCCACAGCTCTCTGATGGAGATCAGATAGTGAAGCTGTCGCTCCATTAGTTGGTTTGGTAATCTGGTCAAACACATTGATGTTCTTGTTTATAAAGGAGAGATGCACATATAGAGCCGCTAGATGTTCCTGAAGGCTCAGATGAACAAAGCAGAAGACTTTCCCCTGATACAAGCCCAACTCCTCTCTGAAGATCTGAGTGCACAATCCTGAGTACACTGATGCTTCTGTCACATCAATGCCACACTCTCTCAGGTCTTCCTCATAGAAGATCAGGTTTCCTTTCACAAGCTGCTGATACGCCAGTTTCCCCAGTTTGACAATCATGTCTTCATCTTTCACTCTCTTCTCATAGTCCTTCTCCTGTTTGATGTTTGTCTGAAGGATCAGGAAGTGTGTGTACATTTGAGTGAGAGTCTTGGGAATCTCTCCAGTCTCTGCTCTACTCATCATCTTCTCCAGAACAGTGGCTGAGATCCAGCAGAAAACTGGGATGTGACACATAATAAAGAGACTCCTTGATGACTTCAGGTGTGAGATGATCCTGTTGGCCAGACTCTGATGACTGATTCTCTTCCTGAAGTATTCCTCCTTCTGTGGGTCACTGAAGCCTCGTACCTCTGTCACTCGATGGACACACTCAGAGGGGACGAGATCAGCTGCTGCGGGTCTGGAGGTGATCCAGATGAGAGCCGAGGGAAGCAGATTCCCCGCAATGAGGTTCGTCAGCAGCTCGTCCACTGAGGCTGATTCAGTCACATCACACAACCTCACATCTCTCTGAAAATCCAGAGACAGACGACACTCATCCAGACCATCAAAGATGAACAACACTTTATACTGATCACTGGATATTTCCATTTCTTTGGTTTCAGGGAAAAAGACATGAAGAAGATCTGAAAGACTGAGTGTTTTGTCCTTCATCAAGTTGAGCTCTCTGAAAGGAAGTGGAAATATGAGCTGGACGTCCTGATTCTGTTTCCCTTCAGCCCAGTCCAGGATGAACTTCTGCACAGAGACTGTTTTTCCAATGCCAGCGACTCCCTTTGTCAGCACAGTTCTGATGGGTTTGTCTTGTCCAGGTAAAGGTCTAAAGATGTCACTGCATTTGATCGCTGTGTCCTCTGTTTCTGCTCTCCTGGACCGTGTCTCAATCTGTCTCACCTCATGCTCATTATTGATCTCTCCACTTTCACTCTCTGTGATGTAGAGCTCTGTGTAGATCTCATTCAGGAGCGTTGGGTTTCCCTGCTTTGATATTCCCTCACACAAACACTCAAACTTCTTCCTCAGATTTGATCTCAATGTGTCGAGGACTTCAGCAGGTTTAGAGTCACGGCTGTAAGATTAAAATACCACATTATTACACAAGTTAGAGAAGTAAAAAGCCATAGATCACAAAATGGATGATGTGTTCACTGTATTATGGGACACAGAACATCATACGGTTTCTGAAATGTTTCAATCATTAATCATGTGTTTGAGTGATGTGTGATGTCATTGCAGCTCCTAAAATTAAACCACAATAAAAGTCCCACATTTTACCTGAAACCAGGACACATGCTCTCATTAAAGTCTTGTGGTTGAATCTCAGGCATGAACACAGTTTTGTTTTTAACTGGTCTGGATTGAAGATTTGCCCTTAAATCAGAATGAAGAGGGTAAAGAATCAGACACACTGATATTGATGTAATTGTGTCATTAACTGAGTAACAGACCAAAAGCTTTTACAGTGTGTGAATGTATTAACAATAAAATACATAGAGCTTTACACAAGAGCACAATGATCATCATTAATAGACTGAAACTTACAGGATCTGAACTCATTACACGGCTGTATGTTAATAACAACATCAAATCAAATATTAAGATCAAGATAAAATGCTATAAGCATAACTTTTATAGAGATGATATACCTGAGATCAGGCCGTTTGTCTCCACTCTTAAACTTCAGTGGCTGCTCCATAGACCCGTCACTCTTCATAGACACACAGCTGGACTCTGGGTTTGAGCTCTTCTGCTGGACTGAACTGGAACAGAGAACAGATTCAGTTTAATCCTTTAGATTACTGGGATCATTCTTTACGAGAGGAACCATATTCATATAAACGGATTCATCTTCCATCAAAAACACAGTGTTGTAACACTTTTGCTGTAATGTCTGTAACTCAGTGGTGTTTCACTGTGTCACAAACTTTGATTATTTTGAGATATAACTTTACAAATGATAAGCATGATTAAAAAAATGAACCAAAGCTGAATATTAGGAATTCAAAATAAACTAATTAAAAACAACTAGAGGTTGACGATATATTGGGCCGATATTTGTCATTTTTAATATATCTACAGCAGCTGATATCTGTGTTTAGTAGTGCAGATTAAAATCAGGCACATCCGTGGGCAGCCCTGTGTTCTTGGTGCGGTGGAACTGCTGCTACATGTGAAGGACCCCAAGCCAAAACTTTTGGAAGATTCAACATCAGTCCTAGAAGCTTAAATTCTGATATTTCAAAGTCCTGTAGCCAAATATTTACTATGGTTTACTTGTAAACTATGAAGTGCTGCTTCACTTAGTGAAAGAAAAAACAAATAGCATAGAACCGCAGAAAGTGTGTAGACCAAATTTTACTAGTCAATATTACTTTGTATTAGTATTCATAATCAGTTATCATTTTGTATTATTATTATTTTTTTAATAATCATTTATAACCATTGAATGCTTGAATATATGTATGTTAGAGAAGACATGAGAGAGCTAGACACTGTATGCACATGTGTGTTCGGTTCCATGTGTGAGAGTGGGGGCCGGGTGCATGTACACAGGGGAGTTATGGACAGGATGTGTGTGTGTAAGTTTCAGTGCATATGTTGACTTAACAATTCGCTATACATTCCATTTAATGGAAACCATATGTTCTTTGGGGTGTACAAAACCACAAGCCCTTTGTATGAAGAGCAGAGAATGGACGTTGGAGTACGACAGAGAAGCTGCGTATAACATCACTCCAGAAACGTTCTCTCCTATGTCTGACTAACATATTAAATAAAAGAGATCTCTTGAACAAACAACTGGTGTCTGGTCCCGTGCATTAAACAACGGGGGAAAAGAGACAAAAGTCTAGGTCTACATTTTGGCGTCACGAACAGGATTGCATCTTCAGCCGTTTGTCTCAGTCTATCAGGTAAGACTTTTTTTCCTTTCTAAGATGAGTCTGCCTGATGATTAGAGACATTGGCCCTCATTTATCAAAAGTGCGTACACCAAATTTCCAGCGTACACCTTGCGTACACCCAAACCCACGGTGACTTTGAGATTTATCAATATGGACGTTAGCGTACGGCACGCTCAAATCCTACGCCAGCTCAGGAGGTGGTGTACGCACGTTTGAGTTAGTGCGAAAATGCGCAGAAAAACAATTCCTAACACCACAAAACGCACTGACAAGATATGCTATATTATGACCCACTGTTAAAAACCACAACAACAACATTTAGTGTTTATTTTTGTGTAACATGAACGTCAATGTTTAATTTGTGTGACTTTACCAAAGTGTTTGATCTGTAGGCATATGTATTCCTCCAGTCGCGAGCCTGTGCGCTTTATCTGACGATTCAGGCCCGCGCCTGGCCCAGCAGCTGCGCACGGACTGGGACTAAAATAATTCAGACTGACAAAATAATAAAAATGGCCTTCTTCTTTTAAATAATAATAAAATCAATAAAAACGGCATTTTCTTCTAAATAACAAGCGTCATTAAGAATAATAATCATAATAATAAGAAGAAGAATCTTACAAATTGTCATGTAATTATTAATGTGAATGAATCTTACTCCACATCACATCATCATCACTATTGTACACCCCAATACATGTTCCGTGATACGAAATTAAATGCTAATTGTTTCAAAATAGTGCTGTAAAATAATGCATTGTGATGGTAATTTATCATCCAAACAGCTATTTAAACTGCTGGAGTGCGCTTCTCAACCCCCACACTAACAGTAGCTACTGGTAATTTGGGTCCATATTTTGTTATTGTGAGCGCCTTTCACTGCATGAAAAGTGGGATTTTCGTCAGTAAGCGGCACTGTAGATTGTCGTGGAAGATCAGGTTTACGACTGTACACGGCAGTTTGCAGGCGACACCGAAAACTGCCGTGAATTGTCAGAAATTGACGTGGGCCTTGCTTGGCAGTTGTCCCCCCCAAGACCCCCCTTCCCTTAACTCCAGGGGAGGCTTTAACATGTAAATGAACATGCTGTGAGCTATACAAATGCAAATCAGGGTAGCAGGAGTTTTAACCCATGTGACATTTTTCTAAAAGGTATTAACTTCCTTCTAAGAAAATCTCTTAGATAGATCAGGCTCAGTATAGCCTAATTGTAAAATCTTAAACTTAAGCTTGAATTTATATATTTGATGAAAGTATTCTAGATTATTTATTGTGTGTCATTTGCAATCAGTCCCCGTGAATTCAGTGCGACTCGCAATTTTGACCAATCACCGCAACTTTTACCAATCATTGCGGTCTCCTGCTAATAAGCGGCGTCATACATCAGCAAACTTTATATATCATATATCATTGCCTGTCAAAATGAACGTGTTAACGCAAATTAATTTTAACAGCACTACATATATATATATATATATATATATATATATATATATATATATATATATATATATATATATACATATACATATACATACAGGGGTTGACATTAACTTTTTTGCTCACCGGCCACCGTGGCTAGTGGTTTTCCAAAGTTACTAGCCACTCAGCATTTTCACTGGTCACAATTTTGCTGTTTGGAAATTACATTGTATATGTTTAAAGTTGACTTTGGCATATATAAATTACTTGATTTTGAATCATTTTACTTTATTTAGAAGATTTAAAACCCTTTCAAACTTTCAAATGCAGAATGACCCCCCAAATCTTGTATATCAGCTGGGATGTGCAGGTGGACAATATAATAGATTATAATAGAATATAATAGGCTAATATGAGAAAGGTAATATGACAGGCTATGAGTTATTTTAGTTAGGATATATATATATATATATATATATATATATATATATATATATATATATATATATATATATATATATATATATACACACACATATATATATATATATATATATATATATATATATATATATATATATATATGTGTGTGTGTGTGTGTGTGTGTGTGTATATATATATATAATTTAAAAAATACCCTAAGCAAATTACAAAAACAATAGTTGTTAAAAATAAAATAAAAATTCCGATACTAATACGACACAATGTAATTTATTGAATGTAATTGTCATTGGATACGACTTTCATCGAAAAGAATGTAAAAAAATGTGGGCGTGGTCTGTGTTGTGAAATGAAACCACATTAAAAATTCCCTTAAACTGCGTTGGAAACATACAGCAAAGCAGCGACAGAGGAAAACACAGAGCCTGATATTATGCAAACATTTACCAATAATGTGGAAAGCGTTTTAAATCTGTTCAGTGGAAAATCCGCTGTGACGAATCTGTCCTCGTCTAACATCTGCTGTAAATCCAGGTAAAACTAGCTGCGTGCACGCGCCCGTCCCCAGATAACATGATCCCCAGTTGATCCGTAACACCGGCGGGAAGAAACAGCTGAATGCAATCTCGTCAGTTTGCTCAGTTTGCTGCCGATTTTAACGAGCAGTTAACTTTAGTAATCTCCAGGTTGCTGTCCATAGATGATAAGTTAGGTTGCTTGCTTTGGAGTCGAAAAACTGTGTGGAAGATACTAACTTTAAGAAGAGAAGACGAGTGCCTAAGAGAAGACCAGTCCTAAGATTGCGGTAAGACTGTTATCTAAGCTAAAGTAACCTAAAGCAAAGCTTTTTAAGTAGCACAAGCTGAAATTAGCCTTGTAAAAGAACAAATGTAAGTTGCTTTATAAAAGTGTTTTCTTTTTCTGGTCATTTTACAGGAAGCAGTACGCCGTCTTCACAACTTCGTCATAACACTCATTTAATTGTTTTCCAGCTGCATGTAAGACAAAGAGACAGTACGCAGGAGGTACAAACATCCAGTTCTTGCATCGCACGCAGAAGCTGTGAAGAGTTCAGCTCGGACTCGATTGAGAAGAAAGAGGGTAAGATTTATTAGATTAGATCCGTTTTTGGTCAGTGTGACTATTTTTCAGGTGCAGTACATCGCGCAATACTGATTGTCTTTATTGTTTGTTTTTACAGCTGCTACAAGCAAGAAAGAGCGTGTTAGCTGAGGATGAGGTGGGCCTTTGGAAGTGCGCTACCATAGACCTGATGTCTGATGAGGAAGACGGCATCGTTCGCGCGGTGTCTGGATGGACTGTTTGACCAGCCAGGAGCTCGCCGAGCTCTGTGCCACGCTGCAATCGAGATTAGAGGCGATTCCAAAGAACGGCAACGCACGACAGACGTCTGAAAAATGGACTGAAATCAGACAGAATGGCGCTAGTTACCCTACAGCTCTGAAGCGGAAAACAGAGACTTTATGGTGCTGTAGGATTTTGGGCTTCTCGTGAGCTTCCTATTGTTGTGTGGGCAGATCTCAAACGTTTTGCATTTGGTTGTGTGTTTGTTTGTTCTAATAAAGCTCTTTCTTTGAATAAACTGCACGTCCCTGGCATATTTTCTTTCCTCAATAAATGAATGTCCTTGATGGTTATACTAGCGTAGTCCATAGGATAACAATGACATGAATATAAAACATAATAGCATATCATATGAATATATACAATTAAAAAATAATATGCAAATCATAATTTTATATATATATATATATGGGTGTAAAATTATTATAATTTGGGGGTTTAAATTTATTAATTTATTACCCAGGTTGACCAATAGTAACAGATCTGCCAACCAATCACAAGTGATATTTCTTGTTTCAATGTAGTAGTTTCAACCAATACTGAGTGAGGAAATTCAAGCCATTCCGGCAAGGCGCCGCCCAGAGCTGCTATTCATATGCTAATTAGAGCCATTAGCGCCGGCGCCAGCATGCCTCCGCAAGCTCCACATACGTCATGGTTCGTTTCCGTCAATATGTGGCACAGACGAACGCGACGTTCACAGGCTGTAAACTGACGTTAATTGTCGAAAATCAGGGAGATTTCCGGCCGTTTACGGGGACGAAAATCCCACTTTTCATGCAGTGTTTAATCCCACTCTTTAAACTCCCAAATAAAACAATTTCGGGTTTTTTCCACTTCCCTGGTGATGGTCTCGATGGGCGCATCTCAATCATCTCAATAGTTCAGTAGTCAGAGCACTGATCAGGGAGTCAGCCCGTTGACTTATGTCCTAATCAGTGCCCTGACTAGTGGACTAAAGAGATGATTGAGCGCGCCCGATCTCCACGTCGGAGAAGTTTCGTTTCTTTGCCGTCTTCTGTTTGTTCATGGCGTAAAATGAGGGCGTGGGGGAGGCGGAGACTTGAATATATAGGGGCGTGTTATTCTAATGACGATCGTTTTCAGCCGCGGGATTTATCAAGGGCAAGTATTGCGTACACCTGAATTGCAGAGGTGCGCACAGTTTCATAAATCAGGCGGTGAGAGGAGTGTAAGCATAATCTTACGCCAACATATACACCCGTTTCTACGCAAGATTGATAAATGAGGGCCATTGACTGAGACTGCTAAAAGAACTGTGTTATTATAAATACCAGGTGTGTTGCCAATGGACATGTGTCAGACATAGTAAAAAAAAAATTAAACAAAATATTTGATTTGATTTGAATTATTTAAGTTGCTCAGATCAGTGGACCTCAAAAAAATATTTGAATGAAGCTGGGGTAAAAGTGGATCTTTGGTAAAGAAGACCATTTAGTCAAATTTTCAGGAGAATAAGCCATAAGGCGATTTAGCAATTAGCTTGACATGACTGTGAGGTGGTGGAATGTGGCGATTTTGCGCTGGCTGTAGAGTCTAAAATATTTCACACACTGAAGATCCGTGCTGTTACAGACAGGTGGGGAAGGTGTTAAGCTGGGTTTGATTTAAGCGATTTAAAGTGGCGGATCTGGACTTTAAGTAAGTCCTGTAAATAAGAATCCTAAAACGTTTAAATACGCTGGAGTAGCTAAAATTGCGGGCATTCTGATCTTGACAATGAAGCTGTTCAATATTTGAGGAGGATAAATAGATCAGAGTTCAACTGAATAAAGAAACTAAATCAACAGGAAGAAATTGTCCTGAGTTAAACTAAAAAAAGAAAGAAAAACAATTGAAATATAGACACACACACACAGCTTAGAGAGAGAGAGAGAGAGAGAGAGAGAGAGAGAGAGAGAGAGAGAGAGAGAGAGAGAGAGAGAGAGAGAGAGAGAGAGAGAGAGAGAGAGAGAGAGAGAGAGAGAGAGAGAGAGAGAGAGAGAGAGTAAAGTAGCCTTCCTTTGGATATCCACACACACACACAGACATAGCCTGCTGTTTTAAGCACAGAGAGTGACCAATAATTTGAAAATGGCAGAAGGCTGTAACAGCAGAATAATTTCTGCATGGTATCTGGAAAAGAAAAACAAAAAGCAAACAAAGTTTTTGAAGAAAGGACTTGATATTAACGCATCTATGGATGAGCAGTTAAGCTGGTTCGAAAAACAAAAAGACTCTATCAAGTTAAAAGTTTTTCCAATAATGGCAGCTAATTGGATTGTGAAACAAGGTGGAGTTTGTTGCAGCATTGATGGTTGTCCAGTTCCACTTGCTGAAGCAATGAAGCCTCAAGTTGAAGCATATAACAAGCTGAGCAAAATCATGTCTATCACATGTTCAGAAAAAGAACACATCACCAGTGATGATTCATTTGATCCAGATTGGAAAGAGATAATAGCTGAAGCTGAAAGGAAATATTCAGAAACATCAGCAAAATCGGTAACAACCGTAGTGCCGCCTCCTTACAAGCCAATTTATCCGACTTTGCCTGAACAATGTACAAGTTATTCCAAACCTCTGATACAGCCACAAGCTTCAAGCTCAAATAGAGTCCCAGTTGACAAGATGTATATAGCATCTGCACAAGCAGCTCCAATAATTACCAGATCCAAATCATCTCAGCCAAACAGAGACATGCTGCGATGTACGCCAGTACGCAACTATGGATCGGATTGGGGTGAAGAGACAAGAGATGACGACATGATCACAATTGATAAAGTTGGTCCTGAATTTTCTCCACTTGCTGTTAAAAAGGAAGAATTACAATCAGAAATGCTGACAGAAGAGAGACCATTCACACCAGGAGAACGTCAAGCCATTCTCACCGCCTTGCCTCCATTGAAGAGACAAGATCCAAACACAGAGTTTTGGAGAGAATTAGATTCCTTGATTGAGGCACATCAAATGACACTAAGAGACATACACACCATTGTGAAAGCTAAAATCCCAAGAGACAGATGGGAACGCTTGCCAGCGTCGATAACAACATCCCAATGGATAGACTTATGGGTGGATAGCCAGGGACGACCCCTGGGTCTTTGGCAAGCCTTAGATGTGTTCCGAAAAGAAATCCAAGAGATCTTGGGCAGTGGTAAAATTCCTTTCACATCGGTGACATTGATTAAACAAAAAGATGATGAATCTCCAGATGAATATGCCTTGCGCAAATGGAATGCTTATGAAAGATGGGCACTCTGTGCTAAGAAAGATCCAGACAGAGATGATGTACAGTTTACTGACACGCTCGTGGATGGCTTTAGCACAAAATACCAACAAGCTTTGTCACTTGGAGTCAATCCAGGAGAAACATTTGACCAAATTATGCAATGGGCTGGTCGTCTAGAGATGGCTATGAGATCAAACAAGGATGAAGGAAACAAGTCAAATCGAAGAGGAGTGGCATCACTTCAGTCTCCAAAGTTCACAGTTTGTAGCAATTGTCGAAAGCCTGGACACTTCAGAAGAGACTGTTGGGCTAAAGGAGGAGGAGCAGAAGGAAAAGGTCCGTCATTTAGACAAGCCAATCTGAAAAACAAGGATGAAACACCTCAAGGAAAGATGTGGACTGAAGAGCAAGTTCGCCATCTTATTGAGGGAATTATGCGTCCGCAATAGGAATCAGCGGCCTCCTGTATGAACAAGAAAAGTGACAATCGACTTTTCATTCCTGCACTAATAGGGGGCCACCCATGTGATTGTCTTTTAGACACGGAAGCATCTGTTTCTATAACTGATCTGAACTTACCAACGACACATGAAACTATGGAAGTTGAAGGAGTTGGAGGAGAAATAACGTTTCGCAAAAGTATACCAGTTCCTTTGCAAATACATGAAGATTAAGTATTATGGACATCTTTATGGGTGGGACCTAATTCACAAGGAAGCCTTATTGGCATGGACATTCTACCATTGTTGAAGATGATCATATTCACTGACAGTCGCCAAATTGCTACAACAGCTGGAATAATACCACATGAAGATCGCACATGTAGTATAAGTTCTGTTGGTGCAGCAAAACCAATCATCAGAGACTGGGGAAAAGAAGGTGTGTGGGGTTTTCTGTGTAGCTTATATCCAGATGTTTGGGCTAAACACAAATTGGATTGTGGAAAAGCCAACATTGATCCCATTATTATTGAGGGACCAATACATGGCCCTCATAAACAATATCCATTCGACCTGAAGCAAGACGAGCCGTGGAAGAGATTGTGGCAGACTTGGAAGCTGAAGGGATCATCAGACAAACTTCATCTACCACCAACAGCCCTGTCTGGCCTGTCAAGAAATCTGATAATTCATGGAGATTAACCATTGACTATACAAGACTTAACAGTGTAACACCAAAACCACACCCTATTGTGGCTAATCCTGCTACCATTTTGAATGATATTCCAGGAAATGCAAGGATTTTTACAGTACTAGATGTGCTGTCAGCTTTCTGGTCTATACCTATTGATGAAAGATCTCAAGAGAAATTGGCCTTCACTGTGGGTGCAAAACAGTATGTTTGGAAACGACTCCCACAAGGTCTTAATTTATCTCCAGTTGTATTTCATAGAGCTCTGGACCAGTTCTTAACGGAGCAAAAAGCTGAAATTGAGAGCTCAGGAAGTGTCTGCCTTCAATATGTTGATGACTTGTTGATTGCAAGCCCAGATGAAAACAGTCATGTATCAGCTCTGAACATTGTACTACAAGCTCTAAGGAAAGGAGGATTTAAAGTCAACCCTGACAAAGCACAGTTGGCCAAATCCAAAGTTATCTATTTAGGCCAAGAAATATCAGTCGAGGGAAGGAGGATGACAACAGAGCGAGTAGAGGCATTACGGCAACTTCCAAAACCTCAAACAGTTACAGGAATGCGGAAAGTGATGGGACTTTTTAACTATTGCCGGCAGTATATACCTGATTTTGCCAGCATCACAAGCCCTCTCATTGACCTGTACAAAGGAGGAAAGCCTGGAGTGGAACAGATACTCTGGACAATAGAAGCTGAGGAAGCATTTACTTCTATGAAAGAGAAACTGATTTCAGCCCCAGCTTTGGGACTTCCTGATGGCAGGTTGCCATTTCATTTGTGGACCAAGGTAGGAGATGAAACCTACTCAGCAATACTGTGTCAAAAACCAGGTGATCGGTACAAACCAGTTGGATACTTTTCCACAAAAATTCCTGTCACCATGATAGGTCAACCACGATGTATACAAGCCCTCGATGGTGCCACATGGGCAGTGGATGCTGTGGAAAATCTGATAGGAGCACAAACTATCATATTGCATACTCAGCACAGTATAGTGACGTTGTTGAACAACACAAACATCAAGACTATCACTGATGCGAGGAGAGCAAAATGGGAAGCAACTTTGTTGAACAAGGATTTGAGAGTGGAAATAATCAGAGACACATCCCTTAACCCTGCAACAATGATGCTGGAACCACATGAGGGAATACCACATGAATGTGAAAAACAAGTGGAAGAAGAAAGCCATGGTCCAGTTAATCCAATTCCTCTTGAAAATCCAGACAAGGAGTTATGGGTCGATGGATCCAGTTACTACGTCAATGGAAAGCGACATACTGGATGGGCGGTTGTGGAAGCTGATGGAACTGTTGTAAAGAAAGGAGCTATTTCTGGGAAGTTTTCAGCACAAGCAGCTGAACTCATAGCACTTATGGAAGCTCTTGAACTATCGGAAGGAGATCGAGTTAACATCTATACAGATAGTCGTTATGCTTTTGGCGTGGTTCATGACTACCTTGCCCTATGGAAAAGACGTGGACTAATCACTAGCAGTGGGAGCGAAATACAACATGCTTCCATAATTCGTCGCTTGATTGCAGCATGCCACTTACCAAGAGAAGTAGCCGTGGTCAAAGTGAAATCACATCAATCTGACAAGTCCAAGGAAAGCCAAGGAAATTCTGCAGCCGATGCAGCAGCCAGAGAAGCAGCGCTACTTTCCCTTACTCCTGTTACCTTGGTTAAGGAAAACAGGAAAGACAATCCTGAGCTCCATCTTTTGTCATATCAAACAGAGACAGATGAAGAGAAAGAACAATGGATAAAATCAGGAGCAAAAGAAGATGATCAGGGTATCTGGAGGATTCCAACGGGACAAGTGGTAATGCCTGTCGGAACAAGAAGAGAACTAATGCAGCTGTATCATGGAAAAGTGCATGCTGGAGCAAAAGCAATGAAAGCTCAAATCAGCGAGACGTGGTGGTGGCCACGAATGATGAGAGACATTGATGATTATTGCAGGAGATGCTTGATCTGCATGAAAGCAAATGTGGGAAAACCTGTAAAGGTGCGAATGTCACATGCACCCAGACCCACAGGCCCATGGACAAATATCCAAATCGATTTCACAGGACCTTTGTCTCCCAGTGGAGGGTACCAATACATTCTAGTAATCATAGACAGATTTACTAGGTGGGTGGAAGCATTCCCTACGAAAACTTGCACTGCTGAAGCAACAGCACGAGTAATGGTGGAAGAAGTTTTTCCTCGATGGGGTCTTCCATATGAAATTGATTCGGACAATGGAACTCACTTCACTGGAAAACTGATGAAGGAAGCAATGAAACTGATGGGAATCAAACAGAAGTTCCACATACCGTACAGGCCAGAAAGTTCGGGATTTGTAGAACGAATGAACAGATCGTTAAAAACGTCTCTTACCAAAGCCATTCTGCAGACTGGCCAAGGTTGGCACAAGTTATTGCCTGCCATCTTGTGGAACTTAAGAGCGACTCCAAACAGAGTAACAGGACTGACCCCTTTTGAACTGATGACTGGAAGAGCAATGGTTCTACCACCTGATGCGCCGCCTCCCGCGGGAACAGGAGGAGATTCAACTTTGTTCCAGGAGAAGTTACGACGCTATCTCACCATGCTGGACAAAGCTACCAAAGACAATAACAAGAAAGTGCGAGAGGCTCAGAAGCAATGGGATGAAAAACACACCACTACTGATATTCCACACATACCCGAATTAGGCAGTTTTGTTATGGTCAAACGCATTGCTAGGAAAGGCTTAGAACCTAGATGGGAGGGACCATATGAGATACTCTTAACAACAGATACGAGTGTTTGCCTTAAAGGGAAGGGTGTAGGGACAGATAGATGGTATCACTGGTCACAAGTTAAACCTTGTTTAGTGAATGAACAAAATGATAGTGAAGGTTTATGGCCTGAAATTGAGAAATGTTCATCCATTACCTTTAAAGATTGGGTAACAAAGGAATGATGTTTAATTATATTTTCTGCTTCCATTTCAGGAATCATTTCCATTTACATTGATTAGAGATGGTTGTAAGTTATTCTCGATGCAACAATGTTATCGTAGCAAATGGAGTAGCTAAATTGTTGTCTGAGAAGAAATTATCACAAATTCCGGGGAATTTATCATGGTCAGAATGGATACTTCTGATTATGGTTGGAGTTTTTGTATTTCTGTTAGTGATACAACTCATAAAATGTGTTACTAGGAGGAAAAGTTACAAATCTGCTAGACTGGTTATTTCTAACCATACCACAGAGACTGGGAGCTATAGAGTGAAATAGGAGATTTTACACTATACTATTTACAGAACACAACCTCATGAACAATTACACCTGCTTACTGATTCACAACCCCGAGGGATAGGAAATCTTTAACATCAACTTTTATGTTTGTTTGTTGTTTTGGCCAGGAACTGGAGGAATTCAGGGCCCGAATGAGTCCAGGCACTGGTGAAGATTCATTAGGTTTTACTTTCTTAGAAGATTGGGGTTTCATAGTAAATGCATACACATAGATGTAAATGACACATAGTATGCGGGGACATAACATGGGTTGGGGTCCTTTGTTCTTTGTTCTTTGTTATTTGTTGATTTGTTTTTGTTCGATTCCGTTTCTATTTTTCTATCTTTTGTGTTTGTTCCTTTGTTGTATTCTTCTTCCTCACTATCACTTCAATAGGTTGCAACCTGGGGTGATGTGTGGAACGGACGGTCGTAGTTCCAGAATGGGGGAGATGTAGACCAAATTTTACTAGTCAATATTACTTTGTATTAGTATTCATAATCAGTTATCATTTTGTATTATTATTTTTTTTTTATAATCATTTATAACCATTGTATGCTTGAATATATGTATGTTAGAGAAGACATGAGAGAGCTAGACACTGTATGCACGTGTGTTCGGTTCCATGTGTGAGAGTGGGGGCCGGGTGCATGTACACAGGGGAGTTATGGACAGGATGTGTGTGTGTAAGTTTCAGTGCATATGTTGACTTAACAATTCGCTATACATTCCATTTAATGGAAACCATATGTTCTTTGGGGTGCACAAAACCACAAGCCCTTTGTATGAAGAGCAGAGAATGGACGTTGGATTACGACAGAGAAGCTGCGTATAACATCACTCCAGAAACGTTCTCTCCTATGTCTGACTAACATATTAAATAAAAGAGATCTCTTGACAAAACAACTGGTGTCTGGTCCCGTGCATTAAACAACGGGGGAAAAGAGACAAAAGTCTAGGTCTACAAAGTGGCATAGTGCTACAGCTGGATGAAGGTTTGCTTACTTGCAGTTTACTTCAAGGACTGTATATCAGCAGCTTGCTTGCTAACATATTAGCCCAAATGTTAAAAGTTCTGTTTTATTTTTCCTGTTTTGGAGTCGGAGAATTTCACTCTGTGAGTTGGGGTGGAGAAGGCAGCAGCTCTCACAAACACTGTAGTGTGATTGAGGGCTACGTTACTCGGCCCCGCTCACAGACAGCACCATGCTCGGAGACACAAAGCTGTCCTGGAGCAGGAAGCATGGTTTCATTCAGGCCCGGTTCTGCAAGACACACTCAAACGCAAGCAAAAGCACCCTCAGCTGATACTCTAATAATATACTGGCAAATCAGATTAGGCAGATTTGTGTTCGCTCCCTGGAGAGCACCAAATGCATTATTTCCAACATGTTTTTGCAGCGGTGAGTAATGTAGCCAATCACAGATATAGTTACTGCTCTCTTGAACGCGATCATAATCTCACCGCTCAAAACGGCAGAGTTTTTATTCAGTGCTGAGTTAATGCAGGCTCGTGAAACTCGAGGCTATACGGTCTATAAAATCCACTGAATAAAACTATCGATGTTCATGCAGCTAAGAGGACCGATGGACAACTGCATGCTGCAAAGTTTCAGAAGTGATATCTAAATATTAATGCTGGATTAACTCTGAATGAGACAGAAATATTGAAAAAAAAAGGTTTCGCCTCAGTTGAGGACATTATATTGTAGTGAATTTCGCTGATAACATACACAGTTTTAAGTCTGGGTATTCTCATGAAATATGAGATTCTTATGAAAATATTTCTTTTTATTACTCCCTTTATTACACATTGTTTTATGTTACAGATTGTCCCCAAAAATAAAATAAAAACAGCACGTGCTGTTGTTTACAGTCAGTGACTGACAGGCTTGAAGGATCGGAGAGAAGTGAAGTGAGAAAAAGGAGTGATAGTGAAGAAAACTCAGCGCTCACGACCAGCTCGAAGGACACAGATATCGCTGACGAGAAACTTCACTCAACTTCAGTGGTTTGGAGATATTTTTGGCTATCCGACATAAAACAGCGACGTGCACTGCTTATCCTAGGTTCACCACACTGAATATAATTATTAAATGATCATGCTTCTTCAAAGCTTTTCCATATAACATTGAGCCCAACACAGCGGTAAATCTACATTAACTACATTCATGCATATGTCACCTTGTTAGTTGTAGTGGGTGACTTACAAGCTAACATTACCAAACGATAATCACTAAAACAGTGGACTTGTGGAAAAATACATAGGTATAATAATCGTTTGTCTTTGGTGATTAATAACTCAGCATCGCCAGTATCAAAAGAGAAATAATTCATCTGGGTCCAGTTTTTCAAAAGTAATCCACTAGGATTTTGGATAACAGATTGGATCAAATCTTGAAAATGTGTTTTTCAAAAGGAAAAACGGATTATATAATCGGATTAGATCACGTAATCCAATCTTGGTTTTGATCCGGATCAAACCTTTAGTTTGGGTTTTTCAGAACTTTTTTGTAGGATTTGGATCACTTTGATCCAAAAAATCTGGATTAACCTGATCCCATCAGAAGGGTGGATTCAGCGGGGATTTCATGGCCAAAATGTAATGAAAACTTAAATGTATCAAATAATACTATATTTGGATCATGCAGTATCTTAAAAGATATCCTATTTATTCATAAGGTTTTAATTTGATTTGTTCATCCGTCAGGCTACAGTGATTAGGTAGGCTTTAACGTATTCAGCGTTTCAGTAAAGGCCTACAGTAAAGTAGAAAGAGTTTGGCCTCATAAAATAATCCCCCAAACTATAATCCCCCACAGACTATATCTTTAATAACATAGATGAGAATCATTATTGGAAAAAAAAAATCATAAAAACATAGCATAAATAAAAATAAAGATTTTTGCCTGTTCATGTCTTTTACATTTTCTCAATAAATGGTTTCTGGTGTCCTCTACAGAGCAGAGGATATAGCAAACAAAATACTTTTTTTTTTTAACCCAAAAATATCCATTTGTTTTTTATTCTTCAAACAATGAAATGACCTTAAAAATCTAAATTCACAAAACCTTTTTTTTCTGGTTCTCAGGAAGATAAAAACTCCAAGATATAAGATATTAGCCCTAAAAATCAGCTGGCCCTGACCACTAAATATTGATTATATAAAAAGTAGAGGTGGGCATATTGTAATTTTTTAAAATCTGGATTAATCTAGATTCATTTTGGAATTTATCTAGATTAAAATGGCTCATCTAAATTCTGTCGAAGGCATTCAGAATGTGTGTGCTACCCAAATAATAGGTGTGTTTTCACGGAGCACTGCAATCGTTCCAATCCGAATGAAAATGTTCCATATAAACACCTCAATCGGAATAAAAATGCCCAAACCGAATGGAATTGTAATCGGTTTGAGAGGGGGGGGATAAACCTTTTCATGAACCGATCAAACGAAACATTTCACCATGTAAACGGCCCGATTACTTTTGGGTGTGTGTTGATGTGACGTGATATACAGCGCGCGCCTCCGCTACCGAAAAGTGCGCGGCGCTCAAACCAGGCTATAATGTTGAGAGGAAAGTTAATTTTAGGGGTAAACTTTTTATTTCGTAAGAAGTTATGAAGATGTTGGAATAATGACAGACATAGCCTGGCTACACTCGTCTTGACAGCGTTTGTCCAACGCACTTTTTACTTGCGCCTGACAGAAGAATTTATTTTTCTGAGATGATTTACAACCAATAAATAGCTTTTATAAAAGCGTATAAGTCCTGGTGGTCGATGAGTTACCGGTTGCCATAGCTACTCTCATTCCAGCAGCTGGAGAGGATGGAGGACAGCGTCGACATTTCTGATGCGCCAGACAAACGGTCA
Source organism: Pseudorasbora parva (assembly GCF_024679245.1). Taxonomy (NCBI): domain Eukaryota; kingdom Metazoa; phylum Chordata; class Actinopteri; order Cypriniformes; family Gobionidae; genus Pseudorasbora; species Pseudorasbora parva. Next base: position 5,985,316 of record NC_090179.1, read on the forward strand.
CAAAATGTCTGATTCTGACTGAAAGTCATCGGTCTATGGTCAGCACACGTAAACCCCAGATCGCTTTAGATAACGTCTCATGTAAACAGTCCGCTGAATTTTTCTTGTGGAATGACAAAAAAGTGTGGGTTTAGGCGTTACTCGAGACTGGAAGAACTCCTACAGTAAACTAATTCTGCATTGCACAAGGTGCCTTAAGCCGGGTGCACACTAGGGATGTCAACGATTAATCGATGATCGATTAATTGTCGATAAGACATTTGATCGATAAGACTTATCGATCATCGATTAAGCAGGGTCATGCGCGTGCGTGCGGCTCAACCGCGAAACGGGAGGAAAAATGATGCGAGCGTGCCCGAGTTCTATTTGGGACCATTTTACAGCTGGAGTTACTCCTTCATCAGGACTGCAACTTGCATGTGCATTCGCAGACTTTTGTTTTGTGCAAATGTAAGTTGTAATATTGTGTTTATTTTGTGCAGGCCTATCTTTAGCTGATTTATCTCATAAGGATGCATTTGGCTAATAATTAACGTTAGAGGTGAGCGGTAGTCAAAGCGTGGCGGTGATCAGCTTCAGCGTGCAGCTCCAACAGCACTAATAATGACTATGATTGGGACTGTCATATTACACAACATTAATGAGAACACTATGAACAATCACAGTGTTTTATTATAATAATTTGGGTTTATTTGCCGTGTGTTTTATTGCGTTGATCCAGGAAGAGCGCATGCACAACATGAGTCACGCATTCTGACTCGCGCATGTAACTTGTTCAAGTGCACTTGTGCATTCTCATCAGATTGTGGTGAAGTAATTTGTAATATTACATTTATTTTGTAACGTTATATATGTGATCAATCATATAGGATGCGTTTCTTTTAGCGAAATAAAACGCACTAACAAATGGCTTCAGTCAGTGATGGCTACCGGTTTTCATTCAGTGCTTCGGCTTTAGCGCATACAGAGCAATGCATAATAACGATGATTGGTACGGTCATATTATATAACAGAAATGAGAACACTATTTTAATAAATGGTTGTAAAGTCATTGGGTTTAGGTGCCGTGTTCAGAGCGTTGTTCCAGGACGAGCGCGCCTCCCATTCTGAATATGAATATCAGCAACTCAATTCAAGTTCACTTGTGCATTCGCATCATTTTTTTTGAAGATATATAATTTGCAATATTTTGTTAACTTTATATAAATCTGATTAATCTCATATAGGAAGCTTTTTGTTGAGTTAAATAACGTGCTAGCAAAGAGCTTCAGTGTAACTTACCAGTGTTGATTAAGCGCATCCGCTTCAGCTCACACCGTGCAAACAGCAACGCACGACTAATAATAACTATGATTGGGACGGTCACATTACATAACATTAATGAAAACAATATTTGTGACATTGGTGACGTTTCAGCACGTTGTTCTTGCAAGTGCGTCCGCAAATTCTGAATAACAGATCTGAGGCGGCGTGTTCGTGTTGTTTTACATGTTATATTTGGTTATTAAATAAGTCATTTAATTAAATTATAAATAACATTGACTAATTTTACAATCCCATATCCCTTTGTTTAGATTAAAAAAATCCTTCTCATTCATTTGGTGAAGAACATGGCGTTTTGAGCAGCATTGCACATCCTGTCATGCTGTCGGCTATAAGCCACTGCTGTAGACGCATATTTCAGTATTATGGTTAACGATTAATCGATTAATTGATCGTTAATTTAAACGACGATCGATCATGGGAATTTCCTATTGCACTATGCACTAACATCCCTAGTGCACACGGTGCGATTTTGCCCACGATTTGGCCGTCTAAGAAAAATTAAGCCAATCCTAAAAGATTCCTCTGATCCTAGGCTAAAATCTGAAGTCTCCGATCATTAGTTTGACATGTTCACCGGCAGCAGATTAATGAGTATAATGAGAATAGATTAACGGCAAAAAAAAATGTAATTGCCCGATAAGAGTCCCACATTAACGCAGATAACGGCCCACCACTAATAAAAACCCATATCGGGCGATCTCTAAAAACAACTATAGTCTGTAGTGTGGTGTGTTGGACATCGGCTGTGGCTGGATGTAACCGATCGGCGAGAGAAGCCGCGTGCAGGAGCTGCAAACGGACACGTGAAGTCAGACACTTTCTGCTTCCCGTAGTGACGCTCGCGCCGTGTTTGCATACTTTATCACAGCTGGAGTGAAATGAACGCAATATTTGTCAAAAACACAACAGACACAACAGACATTTTCATTCAATACTTTATGTACTGCATAATACAGCATCTATTTGAATAAGAATAAAGTTCAACATTATTAACTATCAAGGAAGTGGGGTCTTCGTTCATTATCAGTTTATTTGTGATAAACATGATGCAATTTAACATCGCAACCATGAAAAGAGGTTCTACTGTTAGAAAAAGCATTAGTGAGCATTAGTGGAGCTGAAGATTTCAGAATAAACACGAAACACACGTGACCGCAGCTGTCATGTGGTGAATCTGGCCAATCGTGGGACAGCTGTGTCGTCATCAGAGCTCGTGCATCGCTCTGGAGAAGCTGTGGAGAATGAACCAGCCGCTGCTCTCGAATCGCTCTCGCGGTGCTTTGATGCCACACGTCACTGTCACAACATTTCTAACCAGAATGCACTGCTTTAAGTCAGCCGCCGATCGGTCTGCGCATCTCAGCTTACATTTATTTTTCTTCTAATTAAAAAACAATAAAAAATACTAGAAGCATAACTTTTATAGCGATGATATACCTGAGATCAGGCCGTTTGTCTCCACTCTTAAACTTAATTGGCGGCTCCATGGACCAGACACTCTTCATAGACACACAGCTGGACTCTGGGTTTGAGCTCTTCTGCTGGACTGAACTGGAACAGAGAACAGATTCAGTTTAATCCTTTAGATTATTGGGATCATTCTTTACGAGAGGAACCATATTACAGTTTTTATGAATTGTTAAAACACACTAAACCCCATTTTTTTAAACCAAGTTCTCAACAGCCTAAACCAGTTTGTCCTCTTTCTGTAAAACCTTAAACAATTTCAGGCGTTTAGACCCAATTCTTACGCACTGTGATGCACTAAAACGCATTAAAAGTAAAAAAAGACACATAACACATGCACTAAACACAGACAGGTAAAAGTTTAGGTACAACTAAAACACAGTTGTCATCGTTTACACACAACTCTAAATTGTTCACACTAATTTCTAATGACGTGATCAAACCAGCTGTACAAAATAAACCAGTTCAGTTCTTTGATTTTACAACTTTTTTTTTTACCTTTTCTAGCAATACTACAGTATGCAAGAGCTGAATATACAGACATTCAGTACAATACTAGATTTGCAGTGCATACAGTATAGAATTTATTAAAGTACAAAATATACTTATTCATCATTTGGATGACTGCAATCTTACACGCCACCAGGAGGATGCAGACAGAGATGTGAATAACATCAGCGAGTGAAGGGGAGAGATAACCGGGTGGCTCTGAGCGGGAGTGTGTGTTCGTGTGTCCAAAGTATCTCAATATAATGATCTGATGGTCTAAAACTGCTTGAATGTCCAAACTGGCATTTGACAAACTTTTTCCAAGGACACTGTGCATGTTGTAGTTTGAAGAACTGGTTGTGTTTAAGATTTTGAAAAAAGTGTGTGATGGTTTCGATAAATGTGTTTTAGCCATTCAGAAAAACTGCAAAAACATTCATCTTTCTTCAGAGACTTTATGATTCACTTTGACTCATCTTTTTCTGTGATGTAACACAATATTTATCAGTGTGTGTTGAAAATACCTGATTCCTGGAGAGAAATCTCCACCTGTGGATCCTTGTGGATCAGCCATGATGAAGCTGCAGGAGAACCTGATGAGTTTGATCTCCTCCACTGACTCTGAACAAACATCAGACACTAAATTAAATTAAACATCCTTCATAATTTATCTGAACACATCTGGACACATCTGTAAGGATCGCGTGACTCATATTCACGGACAAACGCCAACAAGACAATTGGTCAATGACATGTGGTTATTTTTTGTGTCCAAATGATTTATTTTTCTAAACATAATTTTAATAAATACATGTCATATATCAAACTGATCTATAATATCTCCTTTATAAGAAACCTTTTTCACTTTATTGAAATTCAATTGATGTTTTTGAGTTTTGGTGTTTGAAAGACCAAAAATGTCAGGTGGTGCGACCGTCCGAACCTGCAACCAGAGAACAAAACTGCAATAAAAAGGTTAATTTTCTCATTAAAATTCTTAATCAAATAGTTTGGCATGATTTTATGCTAAAGTTATTATAATATATATATATATATCAGTCCTATTTCAAAACTATTTTAATACTTAAAAAACTTTTGTCCGAAAAATTGACTTCTCCAAATGTCAGGGAGGGCGACCGACATAAAAATGCAATTTTATGCAATGTTCCTTTAAGAAAACCATGTGACAGCATATGACATTACACAAAAGACCCCAGAGGACCCATTTGATGCAGTAACAAGGTTAGTCACCCTCCCATAAATATTAGATAATTTGACATTTTTGAGTAATGATGAGATTGATTCAACTTATCATGTCAGGCGGTATGACCCCTGGAAAACTTTGAAAATGTGTGGTTATTATTAAAATGTGTATTTGATTAAAAAAAAATATGTATAACCTTGAGCATATGGTCAAACATTTTTATAGGTGTCCAAATTAATGCCTGTTAGATCTGAATTGAGTTTGAAATGTCAGGTGGTGCGACCAATATGTCAGGTGTCGCGACCAGAATTACAGTTAAACGAACTGAAAAAACTCATATTAATTCATGTTTTTGAATATATTAAATACATTTTAATAAAAGTATAAAGCTTTCTGTAAGATATTAAGTTGTTTAAAGGTGCAATCTACATATCTCTGTGTATATTTTTTTATTTTATGATGGTATGGGTAACCATTTAAAGAGCACATTGTCCATCTAAAAATCATATTCTTCAAGAATAACCAATACTGATACTAAAACAATTGCATATTGCATCTATTACAGCTCCTGAATGTTTTCTCCGGACCAGAAAAACCACGCTTCAACTGATGCCTTCGATGTCTTCAATATTTATTGTCTTCAGGACAACCACACATATCAAATGGACAACATGAAAAACTGAAATTTTTTTTTTTTTTAAATCAAATCGTGATTAAGTTGTTTTTTCCATGACGTTGTTCGATTACGAACATAGCTTATGAAACTGAAATTAATACACATAGTACATTAAATTTAGGGATGTCCCGAACAGGTTTTTTTGCCCTCGAGTCCGAGTCATTTGATTTTGAGTATCTGCCGATACCGAGTCCCGATCAGATACTTCTATAATACATAAAAAAAGAATAAAGAAGAGCGAAAAAACGAACCAGGATGTTCCTTATTTTTTATTTTATTCACCTTATTTTAACATTCAACAACTCTAACAAACAGAGCACTTCTGTGAGGTAGATTGAACAATCAAGTAATAAATAAACATAAATTCTTCACTTTTGGATTTTAGTGCAACAGTAAAAATAAAGTCCCGGACCGGAGTTGCGCAGAGCAGGAAGTACAACGGCGATATCAAAAGCACACCCATACTCTCATAGATGCAGAACAATTAATTATGTTGGTGTGAAATAAACAGTTATGGAAATTAAATTAAATAATCTGCTCCCAAAAATCCTGAAAAAAATCTGTTAGTGCCTCAGTGACAACTTCACTCAGAGAAGACGTCGATCTCAGCTGTCAATCATGACATCACACAGCCGTTTTTATAGCATCAAATAACTAACTAAAACTAAACTTATTTAAAAAACAAAAACTTGAAATGAAATCATCGTGATGATAACTGCCTACAATGACAAACTAACTTTGGGGAAAAAATATTTGAAGTGTAATTTGACTGAAGTGTAATGCTTTTCAGGTTTTTATAGGTCTAACATTAGTTTTTAGGTAGAGAAACTGAATAAAGTAGGCTAATGAAATGTAAAATAGCTGCATATTTAACTGTTTAAATTAAAGAATAATCCTTACAAAAGCTATTTAATCAAGAGCAGTGAGTGATTCCTTATCTTTTGTTTGACATTAAACAGACAGCAGTAAAGGTTACTGCCCCTTTAAAACCGAAGGCTCTGCGTCGTCTTTCTCGACTGTATAAAGTCCTCTTAAAGTATATTCAGACTATGTCTGCTTGGATACTCATCAAGATGGACATGTTGACATACTTCTTGTGTGAGTTGGTCCGTTTAAGCGCAAGTCTTGAAAGAGAACTCAATATTTGCGCGCTGTGAGACGAGTGCGCGCTCTCGGATGATGCACAGAGACAGATCAGCGCGCGCTCATTCGCGTCTTCTGGTGAATATACACGGGTGATATTAGCGCTGTTTTAATGTATCACCGAGGAGCCAGCATGTGTATCCATCTACAGAAACATACATAAAGCATTATTTTCAAGTTACAACCCATATTATTGATGCGTCATCATGCTCAGCTCACCCCAGAATATACATTATATCCGAGTCCTGATCGGGATGTAACGTCCGATTCCGATCGAGTCTGAAATCACGTGATCGGGGCCGGTTTCCGATCATGTGATCGGATCGGGACATCCCTAATTAAATTATAAACAAACAACAACCAAGCTATAAACAAACATACCGTGTGCTTTCCAATCAGGATTCAGGAGACATTAGGAGACATCTTATCAAACACTCTTTTCAATCTTCAGAACTCTCAATTCGTGTGCGCAACACCTCATGTTTTCCATGTTTTATGCTAATCAAATCACATGACTGGTACGTCTTAGGTTACTCAATTTCCCCTGTAGGTGTCACTATTGCCAAACTATCATGTAAAATAAATATACTATTCTCAAATAAGTATTCATGAATCCCAACATTTTGAAACAAACAAAACAAAACTTTCAAGAAGTGACCAAAATATTCAGAAAGAAAAATACTTTATCTGCGACAGCTACACTGCCACCAAAATTACAAGGATTTATGTCAGCAATATTTTGATCAACTCAATAAAGCCTGTAATTTTCCTTTAAGCTGTTATTTAACTTTCATTCACCTTTTAACACTTTCACAAACAGTGTTGACGACTTCTATTTAAACGCTATTTGGTCAGCACTGTTTTAGATGTCAAGATTACTATCCCATTTTGTGGTTCCTCTACTAAGTTTAGGAATTATTTTCAATGATTACCACAAATTTTTGGATTGGACGCTCCAAAAGAGACATTTGCTCAATCGTTCACCTTTTTTTCCTAACTTACTTTGTCCCATTTGGAGTTTAACCTTTCGCACAAACCCATCATCGTCTTCATTTGTCTCCACAACTCTAGCTAGCCTCCATTCATTTCTGGGAACATTGTCCTTTTTGACAATTACGACATCTTTAATATGAAAATTTCTTCTAGGCATGTGCCACTGTTGTCTGAGGCTTATGTAGGCCAGGTATTTTTTGCGCCATCTGCTCCAAAACTGCTCAGACAAGTACTGCACTCTTCTCCATCTTTTCCTAGCATACAGATCTTCACGGACAAATTTGCCAGGAGGAGGAAGAGGCACTGAAGTCTTCATCATGAGCAGATGATTAGGTGTCAAAGGCTCACCACTCTTTGGGTCATTTATTGTGTTAGTGGTAAGCGGCCAACTATTTACAATTGCCATTGCCTCGTAGAAAATTGTCCTTAATAAGCTGTCATCCAGTCTTCATTTAGCTTGAGCCAGAACAGCATTCATCACACGCCTAACTGTCCTTATTTGGCATTCCCACACACCTCCCATGTGGCTTGCTTCAGGAACATTCATAAGGAAATCACATTGTTTACTTGCAAGATAGGTCGAGATCCTCTCTTGGTCCAGATCCTTCAAACCTTTCTCCAGCTCATTCTTCGCCCCCATGAAATTCGTGCCTTAGTCGGATCTAATCTGTCGAACGGCTCCTCTGATTGCTATGAAACATCTTATAGCATTCAGAAATGCATCGGTAGTGAGATCCTCTAACATTTCTAAATGTACAGCCCTGGAGCTTAAACACGTAAACAACAGACCATACCTTTTGAATTCCTTCCGACCTTGTTTCGTGTAGAAGGGCCCGAAACAGTCAATACCAGAATAAGAGAATGGGGGAGAGGGTTCCACTCTGTCTGCTGGAAGGTCAGCCATAGGTTGTTCTTCAACTGGTCTACGCAGCTTTCTGCAAGTAACACAATTTTTGATGTACTGGGCCACTACATTGATGGCACCTAATATTCAATATCCACTGGCTCTGAGCTCATTCAAGGTCTGACCTCGGCCTTGATGTTGAGTTTTCTTGTGACAATGGTCAAGGATTAGTTGCGTGACAATGCCTTCCTTGGGAAGAATTACTGGATGTTTCACCTCAAATGCTGCATTAGATTTTCTTAAGCGTCCACCAACCCTGAGCAGTTCATTCTGGAGGATAGGATCAAGTTGGTATAACTTGGGTTATTCTTTGGCAGCTTAGCAGGGTTTTGATTGAGCCATTTCCGTTCTTCTTCGAAGGCTTCTTTTTGTGCTGCTTTGATGAGCACAAGAGCTGCTTTCTCTCTTTCCTCTACACTAATGAACCCTGACCTGTCTCTGTTCACCAGTCTTTTAATCCTTGCAATCGTATTGAGGGCTGTATTCCAATTTGAGAATCTTGATAGTCTTTCAAGAAAGCTGCTTCTTACACAAGCATCTATTTTCAAGACCTTAACCTCAGGGTCACCTACAAGAAGCTCTGAGGGATTTTCATGAGTCATAATATCTCGTTCCCATAAGAACTTGAGACCCATCAACCAACTTGAGTCCATCAGGTCTGCCACCTTGAGACCCCTAGATGCACAGTCTGCAGAATTTTGACTTGTTTCCAAATAGAACCATTGCCCTGGATCCGTAGAGTCTCTAATCTTCTGGACACGATTATCTACAACTGGACACGATTAGCTACAAAGACATGAAAGCGCCGGGCTTCATTCTTGGTATACCCTAGGACTACCTGGGAATCGGTCCAGAAAAACTCCTCATTTACCTTCAGATAAAGCTCTTCTCTAAGAACATGACTTACTGCCGCAGAAACTGTGGCTGCGGTCAGCTCAAGGCGTGGTATGCTGAAAATAGGGTTGGGCGATGTCACTTAAATCGGCAGCTGACGATGTGTACAGTAAAACATCGCGATGGACGATGATATCGTCCGGGGGGACGAAAAACGAATATTTTCGTTTCGTTTTCGTTTTTTCGAACTAGAGCTTAGATCAGTTAAAAAAAAATAAAGACCGACCCTACCAGAGCCCGTGCACCCGAGAGACCGGCCCTGCCCGACACATGAACTGTAATTATGAGCCCGAGCCCCATTTAAACCCGACCATTTTTGAATACGTGGGCGTTCTTACGAGAACGAGCCTGTAATGACTAATGAGTGGAGCGGAGCCGGTGTGATCAGCTCAATAATTCGCAGGCGCGCGCTCATGAACCCAGCGGTAAAATTATGTTCGTTCAAATCCAGCTCAGACATGACATAAATCTTTAGCTTACTATACTTGTTGTAGCCATTAAACAATGTTTTTAATTTATGTTTAAATATTACAGCCTAATATTATTTTTTAATTTCATCTGATTATGATAGGCTATAAGTGCAAAGATGCGAGTGGGTCAGAAATGATTTTGGTGGTTATATTTAGTTTAATATTTGTTTTGTAAAAAGCCTTTCTTTTGTTTTGTACAAATTGTATCTTAATTTTAATAAAGGTTTATTCGGCCAATTGCATGTATTTTATTAATAAGAAGCAAATAAGTAGCCTAGACTATGATGTCGCGGAAGCCATCGCTTTCATCATGAACTGAAGCGCGTCTTAAATAAACTGAAATTCAGCAGGCTTGCCTCACAGACATGAGAAATATTTAGCCTAATATGTGCAGAAACTAAAAGATTTAAATAAGCACATGGTGCGGTGTTCAGAACTCACACGGTAAACAACCAGCTGATACAGATGATCACGGCGATGGGCAAGAGCGGGATGTTAAAGTTTAAGGTTTTTTTTTTTTTTTTTTTTTTTTCATACTTTTTATCTCATACTGAATATGATCGGGTGAAAGCACATTTTAAACAGGTAGCACTTATTCACACACAAACTAATCATTCTCTCTAAAGCATTCAAAAACATATTGTAGTGCTTACCTGCTTACAGTTATCAGTAGCCAGCCTATAGGCTACAGTTATTATATTATTCTATTATATGATTTTGAATGAGCAGAAATCTGTATTGATCCGTAGATAAAATAACTGATGAAAACGTTCATCTTTCCAAACTTCCAAACATACAAACAAATTTGCACTGCAAAAAGCATCAATGATATTTAACTTTTGATAAAGCCAGTTTGGCATAGTGGGGGGGGGGGGGGGTGCACACATATGTTCCAATAAACCACCCGGAGCGGAGGGATTCTTGAATGCTTAGATACAGTGTGGAGGGAAAATTGCCGCCGCTCCACTCCGCTCACAAACTCTGGTGTGTTGACTCGTAAGACTCGCAGCGGGGGAGTGGCATCACGATGGTGTTTCTCCATCGTGATGTCGCACAGCCATCACGATGGACGATGATATCGTCCATCGGCACAACCCTAGCTGAAAACTTTCGTAGGGGCTACTCTAGCCTTACCCATAACCAGTGCGCAATGCACTTGTTCATCAGCAACAATCCTAATGTATGAACACTGCCCATAACCCTCACTGCTGGCATCTGAAAAATGATGCAGCTCTATTTTCTAGATTCTGCCTATATTTTCAGGAATGAAATTCTTGGATTCTCCAAGTCATGGAGACATGTATCCCACTTTGGTTTCAGATCAAACTCTTGGAGCACTCTTTTCCCAATCAAGACATAGGGAGCAATAAAACCTAATGGGTCGTACACACTTGCAACCACTGACAGAATGCCTCGCCGAGTGGCAGCTCTTTCAGGAAAGTCAACTTTGAATGAGAATGTATCAGTCTCTATGTTCCATTTTACTCCCAGTACAGTCTGCATTGGAAGCTCATTGTAGTTCAGATCTACATCCTTCACAACACTGGCACATTCGCTCTCTGGAATTGCACTCAAGACTTCTCTGACATTAGACACAAACTTGTGCAAACGCAGTTTTCCTTTTGCCAAGACTTCTTTCGCTTCACCAATCAACCTGTTGGCCTTCTCGATGGAATCAACACTGACCAGTCCATCATCCACATAGAAATTTTTGCGAATGAATCTCGCTGCCAGTGGAAATTCCTTTTCATATTTACTGGCAAGATATTTCATGCCGTAGTTCGCACAACCCAGAGAGGATGCCGCTCCAAAAATATGCACTTGCATGTGGTATTCTTTAGGTTCCTTTTCGGTGTTTCCTTCTTCCCACCATAGGAATCTCAAGAAACCACGATCATCTGGACTGACGTGAAAGCGATGAAACATCATCTCCACATCGCAAACAATCGCAATCTGATGCTCACGAAATCTACACAACACTCCTGTCAGAGCATTTGTTAAGTCTGGACCTGCGAGTAAGTGGTCATTTAGAGACGTACCTTCAAATGTGGCAGAGCAGTCAAATACCACTCTTATTTTTTTTTTTTGTCTTCCTGGGATGATACATCCCATGGTGCAGAATGTACCATGTATTGCCTTCCTTTGATGTGGCCTCTGCTTCTTCGGCATCATCTCTAAATACACTCTCCATAAACCTCACATAGTCCTCTCTGTATGTGGTATTTCTCTCCAGTTTTCTTTTCAAATGTTTTAAGCAAACTGTAGCAAGCTGCTTATTGTTCGGTAATTGAGGACGTTCTCTAAAAGGTAAGGCCATTTCCACATGTCCTTCTCTGTTGTGCTGAGTTGTTTCATCCAAATATTGAAGAAACTGAATGTCTTCCTGAGATATTATCTTTTCTCTTGAGTCTGTATCCCGAAAATCTATTCCCTTACAGAAATGCGATGACAGAACCCCACTACATTTCTAGAGCAAGTACTGGGTGTTATGGATCCCACTATACTCCATCCTAAGTCTGCATCTTGTCTGCAACACTGAGCAGGTGACTCCATCTTTGAGCCTTTTTGCTAGTAGGAATGTTATCTCGTTCCAAGGGAATGTCTCGAGTGCATGCAGGTGGCAGCTCAATGTACTCTTGCAGATTATAACCTCTTACTCTTAGCCCAATTGCTCTCTGACAATTCTCAATTGAAGCTCTATCCGTCATAGTGGACTGCTTTAATTTCACAGATTCTGTGTTTGCTTGCAGTTTGTCACAGATGTCCTGACTGATAAATGTATTACTGCTCTGCGTGTCCAGTAATGCATAGGATAGAATTTCTGGGCTGTCCTTTGTTGCACAAGAGAGCCACACTGGAATGATCATCGAAGTATGATTACCATTGTCCATCTCTACACTGCATAAACTAGTGGAAGCCCTTTCCTCAAGTGAAGGTTCTGGTTTTACTCCTTGAGAGCGTTCTTCGTGTAGTGGAGAGGGGTGACTGTCTACAGATGTTGCAAGTAGCTCGCTTTTTACAGTTTTTGGAGATATGACCGATTCTGAGGCAACCAAAGCACATCTTATTGTTGATGACAAACCTTTTCTTCTCCTCAAGAGGCATTACCGCAAACTTTTCACATTTGTATTTAAAGTGATTTTGCTGACAGCAGACATTCTATTTGCCTCTTATCCTGAGTGGAAGAAGGGCTGGGTTTGAAGCCTCTCTCTTTCCAATGCACTCAAGCTCTTTGCAATGGGTTTAACATTTTGCGCCAGAGCACTGGCCTTGAGACGTTTCTGCTCCTTTCCAGGCCTTTCATCTGCATGTTTTAAAGCAAGTAGTGAGGACACAGGATTACATGTAATACGTGCATCCTCTGCCAAAGTCTGAAAACTCAGTGAAATTTGGATATGGCTTCTCTTCATCTAGTGCTTTAGTGACATACCTATTCCAGCGAGTTGTTACCCAGTCAGAAATTGTTTCTGCAGCAATTTCTGGTTTTCTTCACAATCGTCCAAAACCCCCAAACCATGTACATGCGGCATTGCATTTTTGCAAGAGACAAGGAAATCACTGAACTCCCTTAATTTCAACGATTCTTTAGGTCAAATTTTTTGCCAGTTACTCAGCTTTGCCCTAAAAGCCCTTTGAACGACAAAGTGGTGTCCATAACGTTTGTTCAGTGTATCCCAAGCTTGCATGTATGCATCCTCATCACTCCTATAAAATTATCCCTCTAGTACACTAAGCTCATATCCACTTATGTACCTTTTCAGATAGAAAAGCCTATGTGCGGGAGTTGTACAGTTTGTTTCGATCAAAGCTTTAAAGCAAGTGCGCCATTCAGTGGACTTGAGTGGGTCACCTGTAAACGTGAACAGCTCTGGAGCTGGAAGTTTAGTCATGGCCAGTGATTCTTTTAGTGCTTTCAGACCTCATCTACTTTTTTCTCTGACTTATTTTCAGAGCAAGGTTGAGTTTTTTGGGAAAGCTTGTCGCATGAAGGGTTATTGTGCTGCAGTGGATGCTGACGTGGAGGTAAAGTGTTTTTTTCTCTAGTATCTCCTATTTTAGCATTCAATCTTGATTCCTCTTCTGCATAAACAATGTATTCAGATTCCATGACTTCAAAATCCCTTTGCTCCTCCAGCATTTTCAACCTCTCTTGTTGAGCTAGCACCTCTTTTCTTTTTCTCTCTTTAGTTCAGCGAGCTTTGCAGCAAAACGTGCCGCTGCTTCCGCCCTTTTTACTGACATATGACTTCCCTGTTGACTATCTCTTTCAGCTCTCGACACAGTTGATCCATAAATTGACCTGGCATCACCTCTTTGCAGTATTTGGGTGAGTGTTTCTTTTACAGCTTCAGCATCAAACGGCTTAGTGCCAACTTCTGTGCAACGTCTTTTCAGTAGTGCGGTTATTTCACTAGTAACTGAAGAGCAGCTGTCCATTCTTCTTCTGATATCTTGAGATGGGACGTTCAATGCACGTATACTCTCATATGTCTGTTTTAACTCTGCCTCACGTTTCTCTACCGTTCCCATCATGTCATTCAACTCATTTTTAGAGCATTCTTCTTTTAGTTTAGATCTGATAAACTGCGCTTCAGCTTTAAAGTTTAAGTATGTGAACATCTTTGGAATCTTTTTGAAAAGAACATAAACTTGCGTTCTTTTTTTTTGCTAACTCGTCATGTCTCAACTCAAGCATTTTTTATGTTGGACGCCTTTCTCTTTCTGATCGCCTAACTTCTTGCTCAATTCGTGATGATGATTCCAGGAGTCTCGTCTTATTAACTTCCAGATCTACATTCATTTCTGGTAAGCGTTCCTTATAGTTTTGTCTGTCAAAGACATCAATTTCAGTTTTTTATTTCCCCTCTAATTGTACCTTTTCATCTTCAAGAGCTTGAATTACTTGATCTTAGACATAACTGTCTGCTCTATTTTGCTCCATGTCTGTAACTTGCTTTAAACCACACTATTATTCAGCTTTAAACACTGATAACAAGCTTTAATACAACGTGGAAATTGCAAAATGTCAATTATTCAACAAGTTACTCACTTCAATCAACTTAGAAAAGCATCAAATGCAAATATTTGTTTCAACAATTTGCACACAATTTAAACTAGAATATGTGTTAAGGAAACATTCAATGAGATTAAGCTGAAAAGATACAGTCTGACCTGTAAATCCAAAGGTAGCAACTCTTATTGACAAATGAATTGTCCAACACGTCGCGACACTGCCTCCTTGTGGCTATCATTCGTCACTGCAGCAATAATCTTCTTGCGTTGCTCTTCTGCGCGGCAAGGAATGCAGACACGTAAAACGCAATGGAGTTTTAATGCAACGAAATCGTGATGCTCCCTTGAATGGCGACATCTTCACTTTCACCAATAGGCACATTTTCCACCTTGCAGACAATGCTCTTCACATTGAGGGCTGGCAACGATCTTTCCTTTTCCATGATGAACTCTTGCACTCTTCCAAGGGGTTGTGAATACACGTTTTTCACTATAACGGCTTCTGAATGTTTTCTCCGGACCAGAAAAACCACGCTTCACCTGATGCCTTCGATGTCTTCAATATTTATTGTCTTCAGGACAATCACACATATCAAATGGACAACATGAAAAACTGAAAATAAATAAAAATTACAATCAAATTCGTGATTTTGTTTTTTCCATGACGTTGTTCGATTATGAACATAGCTTATGAAACTGAAATTAATACACATAGTACATTAAATTTAAATTATAAACAAACAACAACCAAGCTATAAACAAACATACCGTGTGCTTTCCAATCAGGACTCAGGAGACATTAGGAGACATCTTCTTATCAAACACTCTTTTCAATCTTCAGAACTCTCAATTCGTGTGCGCAACACCTCATGTTTTCCATGTTTTATGCTAATCAAATCACATGACTGGTACGTCATAGGTTACTCAATTTCTCCTGTAGGTGTCACTATTGCCAAACTATCATGTAAAATAAATATACTATTCTCAAATAAGTATTCATGAATCCCAACATTTTGAAACAAACAAAACAAAACTTTCAAGAAGTGACCAAAATATTCAGAAAGAAAAATACTGTATCTGCGACAGCTACAGCATCTTTAAATTATTCTTTTTTCATTAGTTTTTGTAGATGCCATTATCAAGCAAGGAGAAAACAGCACAACTCAGAAATCAGAAATCAGCTTTCCCTTGAGCTTTTGATATATAAAATGTCATGGTAATATAAGAATATCCTGTAAGTGTCAGAGCTGAAAACTTCCTTGTTAGTCAAAGAAAAGCTTTCATAGACACCAGGCCCAGAAAACGGTCTTGTGCTTCATCCTGACATCATCGACTGACGAAACATGCCTCTACAGAATAATAAGCAAACACACGTGCGCGCGCGCCAAGCAATACAAAAAAAATATTTCAATCAATCGCGAGTGGATGAGAAATAAATCATTGTGTTTGTTTGATAAAGACGTTCACGAGCCCTGTGGTCGAGATAATCATTCTGGTTGACGCTTTCAAAACAATCTCCCCCTCCAATGAACTGATACCGTTTACTTCCAAGTCTCCAGTGACACGCCCATCAAAACCCAGCGTTCAGGAGACAGCCTCAAAACCAGTGTAGAAAATAGCCTATTATTTATTAGTTATGATGTTTCTGAATGTAAAAACCACACAAAAATCATTAGTTGACCTCAGACAATAGTGTATATATATATATATATATATATATATATATATATATATATATATATATATATATATATATATATATATATATATATATATATATATAAATATATATATATAAAAAGCCAGTTTCATGACACCTTTAAAAAGTGATCCAGTTGCAAGGGCAGAGTGCCATGCCAAAAGAAAAGCAAGGTTTTGTGTATATCTAGATAAATTACAACTAAAGTTAAGATGTTATGTTTTGTGGTAATTACACAGTTATTAAATGTTAATAATATAAATGTTTTGAATTTCTAGTTCTAAAGAATCGATAATCAAATGTTTTTATTTATTTATTTTTATCTTGACTTACTGTTACTAATGAGTCTATTTGAATGAACAGTAGATTGATAGATCCTGGGCCCAATATTTGCACTAGTTCCATATAAAAGATGTTTTCATTTATTAAACGTGTTCCTTGAGGTTGTCTGCACTCTAAAAACTCCAATTAATAAAATGTTGGAAGAGCAAAAAAATATCTGTTGAACTAATTTTCTTACTTGTGCTTAGTTAAGAAGACTAATTATATTAAGTCTGCAGAAATATATTTGAAAAACATTAAATTAATTGATATTTTCAAACCCAGTTAACATTATGTAGTGATTTTTACTTTTGTCCACCCAAGGACCCTAAGTAAGGTAGTGATTGGTACTCACATCACCGCTGAGTTTGTGAATTTGGATCACACGTCACTTAAGGTGTCATTATGAGTACATCAGATTACACATTATTAACTAGCATCAGTTATATTACCTCTAATGTAAATTAGAAAATCATATACTGATAATATACAACAATGCCAAGGTCTCTAGAAAGAGGTTTGTTTAAGTGATATTTACGTTCCACGTGGTTGAGTAAGCAGTCCGATGGTGATGACTTCTTCCAATGGTTTTGCTGGGAGACAGTGCATTGAAGAAAGGAGCTGGAATCTGTTTCAAAAGCCTTGAACATGAAGATCTGTGGGATGCTGATCTCCTGGGGCACCAAAGGGTCCTAAAATCTGGAACACGCAGATGAAGCCCTGAAGTAGGTGCAGAAGGTCCTTAACCTGGGACACGCAGACGAAGGAACCTTGAAGCGAAGGTTTGCTCTCCTGAGCTTAACCTTGTTGCAAATGTCTCTGTGTCTTCTGCCTCTTTGGACCAGACACTCAGAAGTTGGTCAATCTGCTCTGGTCTCCTTAGCATGGAGACTCTGGACATGCTGTAGTCGTCTCGCTCGACTAAAACTCTGAACGTAGTGTTGGTTAATGTCTCTTTCCTTACAGGCTGGAGGCTCAGAACGTTGTCGTATCTGTTGCTGCCTCACAAGTTGTAGATTCAGATCCTCGGATCTTGTGTTGTCTCTCTGGTTAAACCAGAGGCTCAGAACTTGGTGAACTGTTTGTCTCTCGCGTGGAGGAGACTCAGAACTTGGTTGCTCTGTCATTGCAATTTGGCGCTTCTCCATTCCAGTGTTGCTATTGGCTGCTGGCATCAGAGGGGGCACACAGTGTGGCCCACCCTTCTTTCCCCTGTAGAACTCATTTGCATACTGTACATAGTTAGAAGTCTTTAAAGTGTCTTTAAAGTTCATCAATGCATTTTTTACTTTCCAAACCACCATCAGAATACCCTTGGCAATATACTAAACAAATAGACACCAAACATGATGGAAAAAGATTGAACTGTCATGTGTTCATTCATTTGTTCATTAACAGCTGAATTTGTGGAAGATGTTGCATTACAAATAGCTGTCACTGAGAATACTTATTTCTCTGAATAAGTATGAAATGGATGTGTGTAGTTTATATCAGTTCTAAGGTTTCCAAACATAGTTGTGAATGGATTTGGATGGATCCGTTTTGGTCTTTCTTTGTTTCAACCACTACTGCTGAGGTCCCGAGGAATGTTTATGGCCATCACAAATCAGGACATTAGGGATCCGTCTCTAGATGGGTGAAGGGCAGAAACTGCATGTGGACCAATGAGAAGTCCTGTCCTTCCTGGGCTTGGTACTAGAGGTCTTCTTCTTGCCCTCAAAGAGGTATCTGGATGTTGTCCAAGCATCTTTATCTCATGGCGTTGGACATCTTGTTTGTGCTAGTCCAACAAGATCCAATCAAAATGTAGCAAACCTTTGTCCACTGTTACGGGCAAAGAGGGGCCCGGCCATAAACTGGGCCCTGGAATTCTGCTGTCCACTACAAATTGCAAATGTTGACCTGACTAAAAAACGCGAATCCAGTCAACATTTTATAAAAGTAGCCTAGGCTATATGGCCAACACAATATTTTACTATGGTAAATAGATTTTTGTTTGTGCTGTTGAAATGGGCTGTTAGAAACATTTGATAAAATAGCCTATATCAGAACAATATTTGTGAAATTAGATGTATTTTCGATGTTTTGTTTATGATGGTAGGCCCTATCTGCATTATAATGAGAAGATGGATCCTACAACACTTACATATTACATATTTAATATACATATATAATTCATGAACATATGTAGTTAATTGTGGCATTTAATCTGCCTAATTTTAATGAATACATACAAGAGCTTGTTTGACTACGCGAAAGGATCTGTATTGCTCGTTTGATTTTGCGGAAGCATCTCTGGTGTACTTTGATCCGCGGAAGGATACAGATCAAAGGACTTCGCGAGGTTCACCAGAGAGGCAGCAGCAGCAATTTTGAGGATGCAGTTCAAGCATCAGGTAAGTTTTAATGATTAAACTGCAGACAAATATGTCGAACATATTAGGCTTGTGTGGATATTTAACGTTAGAAGTGAAGTAAGAAGTAAATTAGAAGTAAATATATCCAAGGGAAATAGGGATTATTTAGGCCTAAGTGATGTCTACGTCAAGTTCACTCCTCATCGAATAAATGATTTACGTTAATGTGGTCTTTAACCATGTTTAAGTAATAATACATAGTTTTGTTTTAAACTATAATACTATATGATGTTTTTTAGATTTAATCTCAGTGTGTTGTGTGCTATTTTTGTGTCAGACAAACTTTCTCTCATTAGCTATAGGCCAAGGTGCTGTGGGGATTTTTATACGTGCAAATTTACTGAAACATGTCAAACGTGTAACTTAATGTAGGCCAAATAATGTACGTTATTTAGGGTTACGTGGTTGTGTTGAACGTGATTTTTTTCGCGTTCCAACTTTTGAAATTGTCCCGTAAAGTTAAGGGAACAACATAACCATGAATACTATGATAAAATGGCGCTCATTTCATCACACATGCAAGTAAATTCTTAATATTGATAAAATGTATAAAGAATATATATATTTTTTTATTATTATTAATGTTTCTCTTTCTTTCTCCAACAGGGTGTGACCAAGATATCCATTGATGCTTCGTCGTTGCAAAGTTTCTCATCCAAGCCAGTCAGTTCTTCTTAAAGGGATAGTTCACCCAAAAATGAAAATTCTGTCATTTACCCTCATGTTGTTCCAAACCTGTGTGAGTTTCTTTGTTCTGCTGAACACAAAATAAGATATTTGGAATAATGTTTGTAACCAAGCAGATGGAGCAACCAATCACTACCATAGTAGGGGGGGAAATACTATTGTAGTAAATGGTTGCTCCATCTGCTTTGTTACAAACATTCTTCCAAATATCTTATTTTGTGTTCAGCAGAACAAAGAAAATTATACAGTATTTGAACAACATGAGGGCGAATAAATGAGGACAGAATTTCCATTTTTGGTGAACTATCCCTTTTCCAGCTGAAACACTGACAAGTAGCAAGAATGCTCCACTGTATCTACTTTGACTGTGTGTGTATTTTCAAAACTAAAGGTGCATTAAAGACATTAAAGAAAAGTGACAAGGGCTTTGGTCATTTTTTTATTATTTTAAGAAATTTGAAATTAATTCTTATGAAAATGTATTATTTGTATGCCAAATGTTATAAATGCAGATGATACAATGTGCTTTAATTTGTTTTTATCCTCGCTATAACATGTTGTAACTAGTTCCACCACTGCAATTTCTAGTAACAATTAAAACCATTTAAAAATGAAACCCCTAATTAAAATGTTTTAGTTGAATTAATTATAAAAACAGGTTGAGTAAACGTGCATTTTAAAGTTGAAGTCAAGTTTGAGCCAACTAAAAATTATTAATTCAATTAACTTTAAAAATAATTGAGCAAACGTACATTTTAATGTTGAAGTCAAGTTTGAGCCAATTAAAAAATATTAATTCAGGTAACAATATCTATAACGAAATTGAGTGAACGTAAAATATCTGTGGAACTAGTTACTAAATAATAATTTGTTGAAAGCACTAGAAATTTTTTACAGTGTGTATTGTTTTGCACTTCTTGTTAATGAAATATTAGTATATTACTGAGTTATATAAATTGGTCTGAGGATTAAAATAAAGGTAATTGAAATCAGAATAAAATGCATTGACATTTTTACTTTTATCTTGTGAATATCAATCATTATTGATCACAATGTCAGGTGGTGCGACCGGTCATGGTCAGGTGGTGCAATCAGCACATTTTCATTTAAATCTGTCAATTCCCACTGCAATTGCAACATAAAGTAAGAAATATAACTGTAAAACTTTATATAACATATACAAATCATTTTAACAATTAAAAACAAAAATAAAAACTCCTTATCGAAAAATTGGTGTTTGAACACATAGAAAAGTAGCCATTTATATGAATTGGAATAAAAAAAAGTCAATAAATAAAGAAATGGAAGGGAATTTACAATGCAATATGCATGTAAGACACTACAATGACTGATATTTACAAGTTCTCAGCAGCGCTAAGTACATTAAATGTATATTTATTTAAAATAATATATGGTCGCACCACCTGACATTTTCTGGGTGGTAAAATCAGAAATCTTGTCTAATAATGAATTAATGCTGCCTAAAAAGCTGTAAAACCTATATCAATCAGCATCAAACATTTGTTTGGACATAAAAATGCATTTTAAAACCGTTTTGCTTAACAAAAAGATTATCTTGAAAACCTTTTTTGTCATTGACCCCATTGCATTTAGAATTTAATGAAAAATAACTGCCATGTTCAACACTGAACACAAAAGAAACCCTTCATTACAGATTTCATATCAAACAAACAATCACTCAAAATGTCCTCCAGAGATTCATATTAATATGAGGAAGTCACACACATGAACACTCACCTCGATCAAACTTTCACAAGATACAGCTTCTCCAATCCTCCAGCTTTAACATCAGAAAGATACACGGACATTCCTGATTAAACTCCGATAAACGTTTCTATTAAACTCTTTAAAGCTCTGTTTTCCCCGTATCGTATTGGTGTTTTACCTGCCTAAAATGGCGGCAGTCGACAGGTGAGCTCCAGCTTACTTTCACTTTGCATTTGTGACGAAAGTAAACAGACACGCGCGTTCACGAGAGCACCACGGCGCATGCGCGAGAGCAGACTTTCTTCTTCTTCTTCTTCTTCTTCTTCTTCTTCTTGTATTGTTTAATGGCGGTTGACAATCCAACTTATGGTGTATTACCGCCACCAACTGGACTGGAGTGTGAAGCATCAACAGGGACTTAAATAACAACAACAACAAAAAAGGTAATTAAATAAATAAATAATATTTATGCCATATATAAATTTTAAATTCTGCTATCCAATCCTGTTTTTTTGAGATAACTAAGTATTTCCCTCTGTATCCTTGATTCTCCTGAAGCACAACTTAATAGATTTGATATACTGAAATTTACTAATCCTATATCTTTCAATTTATTAATAAACTCTTCTCTTTCCCTGCTAAATACTACACAATGTAAAAGTACATGTTCAATAGTCTCTACTTCACTGCATGAGGTACACAATCCAGTTTGTTGTTTCCCTATTATAAACAATGAATGATTTAATCCAGAATGTCCTATTCGGAGTCGTGAAATGATGATATCTTCTTTCCTACTATTAAAACACTCTCTCCCTTTGCCAACTCGTTTTACTACTCTACTTAGTGGAATTTGTACTTCAATATTCTTATGTTGTAATGCCTGTTTTGCCAGTTTGTCAACTGTTTCATTCCCATGTACTCCCACATGTGCAGGTACCCATATGAACTTCAGGACTATACCCATTTCCTGTATTCTTAGTAAATTTATTAGAATCTCATATATTAATTCTGTTCTAGTTGTTGACTGCCCAGATATTAAACTATTTAATGCTGACAGAGAGTCTGAACAAATAACTACCCTTATTGGCTTTACATCCTCCACCCATTGAATCGCCAATAGAATTGCTATCAACTCAGTTGTAAAAACAGATGCATAATTAGTTATTCTTTTCTGAATGTTGACCTGGAATCTCTGAATGTATACAGCTGCCGCTGTGTATCCTGTTGTAGGATCCTTTGACCCATCTATGGAGCATTGAGGAGTATGCTTGTTCCAAATACTCTTTTACAACAACCTCCTTAGGTATGGATTTTTCATTCTTGAATTTATATTGAAGACAAAAATCGATTTGAGGTGTAGGAAGCAACCAAGGAGGAATATGTGAAATAACAATAGAGGGACTAACTGGAATTTCCTTAATACCTAAAGTCAAAGCATCTTTGTTTGCTGTCCAACCAAAACTAGTAATACTATTATTTCCATACTCCCAGCACTCTTTTAATATTTCTTTGACTGGGTGTGCCCTTTAATATTAATCCAATAATTCATTGATAATTTCAATTTACGTATATGTATGGGCATTTCTCCTACCTCAACCCTGTAACGCTGCTATAGGAGATGTTCTAAAAGCCCCACAACATATTCTTAATGATTGTGCCTGAATTGATTCAACTTTTAATAAGCGATTTTGATGCAGATCCATAAAAACATGTTGTAGCATCAGCAATATCTAATGAGTCATATCACAGTTACATTTCCCAAGTGTTGATTTTAGATCGGGAGAAAGTTCTGATGAATCATCTGTCCACTATAGCTATATTTCAGCTACAGATCATAATCTGACTGTGACTGTTGTTTCTGAAGATGCTTCATCTGCTGTAACTTTGACTGTAAATAAATGTATTTGTGTTATTAGAATGTGATTTGCATGAACATCAAACAGTAATCTGATTATGTAATGCATGTTGCTTGTAAAGCGTTTCCCCAACACTGCTCATTTCAGACGAGACTGAAAACAGCTGATGGCCAGATCTTCTCAGAGGAGAGCTGTGGGAGAAATGTGTCCATGTTGAGCATAATCAGATTGATCAGCTGATGAGGGTAAATGGACAAACTCTGGCCCACTGGAGGAGCATCTGAGATGGGTTTCCACAGCTGACCGGATGAAGAGACGTCCTCATGTTCTGAGATCACAGACACGCAAACTTCAACTTCTGTCAAGAACAACTAACTCTATCAATCTATATTTCTGTTTGTATTTCATAGTTTTCACATGATATTTTTTTAATGCACACAATATTGTTATTATGGTATTATGTTTAATTCAGCATCTCTTCAGTTTAAATCATAAACTCTAGTGGACATCTAAAAATCTCTGAAACGTTTAATAATGACTTTTCAAATCTTGTTTTTCATGCCCTAAGAGCAATAAAACACATCAGACGGAGGTTATCATAATTCATGCATAAACGATTAAATTATAGGCAATAAAACATTATAAATGACACAGATAAAAACTAACTGAAAAAGACCAGAATGAATTTGAGAATAGTCAATTAAAAGAGAGAAAGTACAAAAGACAGAGAGAATGAACAAATTGAGGAATAAAAAAAACAAGCACAAAACTATATGAACGAAAGAAAAGATTAAAACAAACAAAGCAACGTGAGTGCTCACGCAAAACTAATTTACCACTTTATTCATTAATCTCCACGGTCACGCAACAACGTCTGCGTCGTGGTGCTCTCGTGAACGCGCGTGTCTGTTTACTTTCGTCACAAATGCAAAGTGAAAGTAAGCTGGAGCTCACCTGTCGACTGCCGCCATTTTAAGCAGGTAAAACACGAATACGATACGGGGAAAACAGAGCTTTAAAGAGTTTAATAGAAACGTTTATCGGAGTTTAATCAGGAATGTCCGTGTATCTTTCTGATGTTAAAGCTGGAGGATTGGAGAAGCTGTATCTTGTGAAAGTTTGATCGAGGTGAGTGTTCATGTGTGTGACTTCCTCATATTATTATGAATCTCTGGAGGACATTTTGAGTGATTGTTTGTTTGATATGAAATCTTTAATGAAGGGTTTCTTTTGTGTTCAGTCAGTGTTTGTCTGTTGAACATGGCAGTTATTTTTCATTAAATTCTAAATGCAATGGCCAATTGTCTTGTTGGCGTTTCCGTGAATATGAGTCACGCGATCCTTACAGATGTGTCCAGATGTGTTCAGATAAATTATGAAGGAGGGTCATTCCTAGCATTCGGTGCCATTTGAGTCCCCATGACATAATAGTATATTTTGAGTAAAAATTGGCTAATAATTGTATTTAAAGGGTCATCTTACACAGTTAATCCCCCTTTACCATAGAACACAATTATATGTACCCAGGATTAATTAATTAAAAATAATTACTTTGATTTTAGTGCAAGTATGCTAAACTGCCATGTCCCCAAGTAAGTTTGCCTAACTTCAGCCACAAATATAAGTAATAAAAATCAAACAAATTCCATTTTTTTCAATATTGTTGTATATTCTTATTTATAATATTCCTTACCAATATATATTTTTTGTCATTAAAACATATTTAATGCTTAAAGTCTTTAAAATATGTTGTGTCCCTGAACTGAATGTCCCCCCTGTTACTCTGATGGAAAATCCATCTGAACACACCCCTAAACTGTTCCTCTAATCACATGCCTCTAAAATAACTTTTGGCAGCAAACTATCCACAAGAATCAAAGCAAGTCTCTCTCCTTAATTTACTCTTTTTTTTCAAAGTATTAGAACGATTTATTGATGTGGTAAAGCATAAAATGTCCACCCTGTTATGCTTATTTATAGTGGAAACTCATAATTGATTGTAATTTTGAAAATATGGTTAATAAAAATCTTCCTCAGTGATCACTGTGCACTAGCTTGTTGTTCATCACGTAAGTAGCAGTGGCTAACTTTAGAATAAAATGTCCCTCCTGTTACTGTACAAAACAGTAACAGGGTGGACATATTGTAACAGAGTGGACATAATACCTAGATAAATAAGTGTTTATAGCATTTATTTGTAATTATAATCAATTTATATGGAATTTATTTGTTAAGAGGTCCGTCCAGCTTGAGAAGACAGTGTGGAATTACCTAGAACAACACATGGGATGCTGGTCTGTTCAGTTGTATGTTGCAGTAAGTACACCCTTAAAAATAAAGGTGCCAGGAAGAACCAAACATGGGCTTTCACAGTGATGCCATAGGAGAACTATTTTTGGTTCCCCAAAGAACCGTTTTGTGAAAGGTTCTTTAAAGAACCATCTTTTTCTAACCATTTTATAGTCTAAAGAACCTTTTTGCTCTACAAAGAACCTTTTGCGCAATGGAAAGTTTCTTTGGATATTAAAGGTTCTTCATAGAACCATACACCCTGCCAAAGAACCATTTAAGAACCTTTATTTTTAAGAGTGTAGTAACAGTAAGATGCTGTTACGTTTACTGTTACTTTTACTGTTTTCTTTTAGATTTGACAATTTTGAATGGTTGATGTTGTTCATGTTTCTTTCTTCTTCAGGAGATGGCAGGGTTAATTAGTTGATTTGTGGTCTGATGTCCTGTTGTTCAG
Source organism: Pseudorasbora parva (assembly GCF_024679245.1). Lineage (NCBI taxonomy): Eukaryota > Metazoa > Chordata > Actinopteri > Cypriniformes > Gobionidae > Pseudorasbora > Pseudorasbora parva. The sequence goes on from NC_090179.1 coordinate 6,011,349, forward strand.
TGGTGTGATGTCCACCCTGTTACCTCCTGTTCACCCTGTTTCTCCTCTGTCCACCCTGTTACCTCTGTTTTTTTTTATGTTCATTAAATAAGTTCAACAAATGTTATGCATATCTTGGTGGTTACTTGTAGAAAATGAAATGGCACCATTCAATTATTTAAGATGGGGACAAAATTCCAATGAAATTTATTTTTATTCTAAAAGAAACATGTTGAAATTACCAGTGTGCCTTAAAAACAAAAAACTATTTTCTCAAGATAATGCTTGTTTAGGAACATTTTGTTAAAACATTTGCAGGGTACAGGGAGGGACATTTTAGCTCTTAGAATATATAAATATTACAATAATTATGCATTTAAAACACATATTAATTGAGATGAGAATGTCCGGTAACAGGGTGGACATTTGGCCTTTGCATGTGTGAAGAATTTGGTCAAAATTATTAAACAATAATATCCTGAGCTGGACCAATATATTTTTATTGTAGTGTAACAAGCCAATTTTCAGATAAAATTATAAAATCATGGAAATTTAAACATTTTTTAATAGAACGTTACCAAGCTGAAATGGCACCGAATAGTAAGAATGACCCAGGATGTTTAATTTAATTTAGTGTCTGATGTTTGTTCATTCAGAGTCAGTGGAGGAGATCAAACTCATCAGGTTCTCCTGCAGCTTCATCATGGCTGATCCACAAGGATCCACAGGTGGAGATTTCTCTCCAGGAATCAGGTACTTTCAACACACACTGATAAATATTGTGTTACATCACAGAAAAAAGTGACTAACATGAAATATTAAATAAAAATATCATAAAGTCTCTGAAGAAAGATGAATGTTTATATTGCAGTTTTTCTGAATGGCTAAAACACATTTATCGAAACCATCACACACTTTTTTCAAAATCTTAAACACAACCAGTTCTTCAAACTACAACATGCACAGTGTCCTTGGAAAAAGTTTGTCAAATGCCAGTTTGGACATTCAAGCAGTTTTAGACCATCAGATCATTATATTGAGATACTTTGGACACATGGACACACACTCCCGCTCGGAGCCACCCGGTTCTCTCTCCTCTTCACTCGCTGATGTTATTCACATCTCTGTCTGCATCCTCCTGGTGGCGTGTAAGATTGCAGTCATCCAAATGATGAAAAAGTATAATTTGTACTTGAATAAATTCTATACTGTATGCACTGCAAATCTAGTATTGTACTGAATGTCTGTATATTCAGCTCTTGCATACTGTAGTATTGCTAGAAAAGGTTAAAAAAAAGTTGTAAAATCAAAGAACTGAACTGGTTTATTTTGTACAGCTGGTTTGATCACATCATTAGAAATTAGTGTGAACAATTTAGAGTTGTGTGTAAACGATGACAACTGTGTTTTAGTTGTACCTAAACTTTTACCTGTCTGTGTTTAGTGCATGTGTTGTGTGTCTTTTTTTAACTTTTAATGCGTTTAGTGCATCACAGTGAGTAAGAATTGGGTCTAAACGCCTGAAATTGTTTAAGGTTTTACAGAAAGAGTACAAACTGGTTTAGGCTGTTGAGGATTTGGTTGAAAAAAATGGGGTTTAGTGTGTTTTATTTCATAAAAACTGTAATATGGTTCCTCTCGTAAAGAATGATCCCAGTAATCTAAAGGATTAAACTGAATCTGTTCTCTGTTCCAGTTCAGTCCAGCAGAAGAGCTCAAACCCAGAGTCCAGCTGTGTGTCTATGAAGAGTGACCGGTCTATGGAGAAGCCAATAGGGTTTAAGAGTGGAGACAAACGGCCTGATCTCAGGTATATCATCTCTATAAAAGTTATGCTTCCAGTATTTTTTATTGTTTTTTAATTAGAAGCAAAATAAATGTAAGCTGAGATGCGCAGACCGATCGGCGGCTGACTTAAAGCAGTGCATTCTGGTTAGAAATGTTGTGACAGTGAAGTATGGCATCAAAGCACCGCGAGAGCGATTCGAGAGCAGCGGCTGGTTCATTCTCCACAGCTTCTCCAGAGCGATGCACGAGCTCTGATGACGACACAGCTGTCCCACGATTGGCCAGATTCACCACATGACAGCTGCGGTCACGTGTGTTTCGTGTTTATTCTGAAATCTTCAGCTCCACTAATGCTCACTAATCAGCTTTTTCTAACAGTAGAACCTCTTTTCATGGTCACGATGTTAAATTGCATCATGTTTATCAAAAATAAACTGATAATGAACGAAGACCCCACTTCCTTGATAGTTAATAATGTTGAACTTTATTCTTATTCAAATAGATGCTGTATTATGCAGTACATAAAGTATTGAATGAAAATGTCTCTGAAACATTGTGTTTTTGACAAATATTGCGTTTATTTCACTCCAGCTGTGATAAAGTATGCAAACACGGCGCGAGCGTCACTACGGGAAGCAGAAAGTGTCTGACTTCACGTGTCCGTTTGCAGCTCCTGCACGCGGCTTCTCTCGCCGATCGGTTACATCCAGCCACAGCCGATGTCCAACACAGACTATAGTTTTTAGAGATCGCCCGATATGGGTTTTTATTAGTGGTGGGCCGTTATCTGCCTTAATGTGGGACTCTTTATCGGGCAATAAAAAAAAAATATCGCAGTTAATCTATTCTCGAAGTTGGGTTGGGAGCTGGGTCTATACTACGCAAGCTATGATCACTTTCACTTTGATATTTTAGTGTGGATGTATACCTAGCCGAATTGCACTGTAGGGGGCGAGAACGAGTCTTCAAACTTGTGTATATGCCTTCTGTGTAATTACAACCACATTAAACGTGATGTGCTAACATGGATGCAGCTATGAAGCCGCAGGGTTTGCTTCAGGGAAAATGTATTTTTAAGAAGCTATATATATATATATATATATATATATATATATATATATATATATATATATCAATTAGTGACGGAATAAAATGTATTGTTTTTGGTCAATTTTTTTGTTTGGGGGATTATTTTATGAGGCCAAACTCTTTCTACTTTACTGTAGGCCTTTACTGAAACGCTGAATATGTTAAAGCCTACCTAATCACTGTAGCCTGACGGATGAACAAATCAAATTAAAACCTTATGAATAAATAAGATATCTTATAAGGTGCTGCATGATCCAAATATAGTATTATTTGATACATTTTTAAAGTTTTCATTACATTTTGGCCATGAAATCCACGCTGAATCCACCCTTCTGATGGGATCAGTTTAATCCAGATTTTTGGGATCAAAGTGATCCAAATCCTACAAAAAGGTTCTGAAAAACCCAAACTTAAGGTTTGATCTTAAAGGTTTGGTTTTTCTTTTGAAAAACACATTTTCAAGATTTGATCCAATCTGTTATCCAAAATCTTAGTGGATTACTTTTGAAAAACTGGACCCAGATGAATTATTTCTCTTTTGATACTGGCGATGCTGAGTTATTAATCACCAAAGACAAACGATTATTATACCTATGTATTTTTCCACAAGTCCACTGTTTTAGTGATTATCGTTTGGTAATGTTAGCTTGTAAGTCACCCACTTCAACTAACAAGGTGACATATGCATGAATGTAGTTAATGTAGATTTACCGCTGTGTTGGGCTCAATGTTATATGGAAAAGCTTTGAAGAAGCATGACCATTTAATAATTATATTCTGTGTGGTGAACCTAGGATAAGCAGTGCACGTCGCTGTTTTATGTCGGATAGCCAAAAATATCTCCAAACCACTGAAGTTGAGTGAAGTTTCTTGTCAGCGATATCTGTGTCCTCCGAGCTGGTCGTGAGCGCTGAGTTTTCTTCACTATCACTCCTTTTTCTCGCTTCACTTCTCTCCGATCCTCCAAGCCTGTCAGTCACTGACTGTAAACAACAGCACGTGCTGTTTTTATTTTATTTTTGGGGACAAAATGTAACATAAAACAATGTGTAATTAAAGCTGCGAGAAGCGATGGCGGGCCCAAGCCAGGGGCACCGCCACCCCGGTGGCATCAGCTTAACGGTGCGCAGCAGGCCAATAGGCATTTAATATGGGAAAAAAAATAAAAGGACTATATCAAAGTAATTTGAATTCACCTCATTAACTGCAGCAACTGGTGCTGTTATGACCAGAAACCACAACACTCACATCTATGAGATCAATTACATTTTATTCATTAATTTTATGTCAGATGATGTCAAATGTCAATTTCAAATGAGTGCAGAAAACTGTCCAAATGCTGAAGTTGTAATGTCCTTACACTTCTCTTTATGTGTTTTTGACCTACCGTAGCTTCTGTTTGTTCACCAGTCTTATGCAGTAAAAAGCATGCATGTTTTTATTTTAATATGTGTGGCATTCAATATTTTTAAAAATATAAATAAATAATAAATAAATAAATTTAAATCACAGAAACCACAACAATGATTTTAATATCAGTGTCAGGTAAGAGTAATATACATGCACAATTTTGTAAGTCCAGAAGGCCTGTATATTTTTTAAAGATATGTTATATTTTGTGTTGTTTTTTTAACTTATTTTTCACACCAAAGTGATAGCTATTTGTGATAGCCTATGATATAAAAGCGTTAAATTATGACAATCAAGAGACAAGGTGACACACACACACACACACACACACACACAGAGTGAGCCTGAGGGAGTGAGGGGGGGGGGGGGAGGACAGACAGAAAGAGAGAGTCATAGTCTGATTCCGATTGAACAAGATTTTAAACAAAAAAATTAAATGTAAATTCTCAAAAGAAGTCCTTCTGTATGATTTATAAGCTTTTGTACCCATTGGGACCTCAATTTATGTCCCTACAGTGACACAAGTCCCCATGAGTCTGTGTGCATTCAGGTTGAAGTCCCCACCAGGCTAGAAAAACATGAACATTTATCACGATTTTAAACAAAACAAAAAACAAACAAAAAAATCTAAATGGTCGGAGAAAATTATTTGAAAAAGAAACTCAAATGTGTTTTTTTATGTTAGTATTTTAGTTTTAAGAATTAATCTTCAAACACAAAATGTTAAAGAAGTACATTCATTTTACATTTTTATTCTTTCTGAGTTTGGTGACTATAGATAAAACTAGCCAAGTGTTTTATTTTTATACATTTTTCTCAAAGACTTATACAGCCGTGTTCATAAATAAGGCTATACTCCCACCTTCTTTGTATGAACACAATTATTAAACTAATTATATAAAAAAATATTGTCAATGCCTGTCAAATCTTCAGTGTCCTTTGTTTCATGTTGACCGAGTTGACTTTAGTATTGATCTAAAGGTCTTTTTATATTTGTATTTTCACAATTACGAAACTAATTATATAAAACGATATTGTCAATGCTCTACAAATTCACTGGTTCCAATGCACACAGCAATAAAAGAGCTAATCTTTTCACCATCAAAATGCAACTGGCACCCATCCCCCATCCCCCATCAGACAAACACACACACACACACACACACACACACACACACACACACACACACACACACACACACACACACACACACACACACACACACACACACACACACACACATGTCTGGTGTGCTATCTTTCTGGGGACTCACTATAGACTAAATGATTTTTATACTGTACAAACCATATATTCTGTCCTCCTACACTGCTCCTACCCCTAAACCTACCCATCACACAAAACTTTCTGCATTTTCACATTTTCAAAAGAACTCATTCTGTATGATTTATAAGCTTTTGTACCCATTGGGAAGTCCCCATGAGTCTTTGTGCATTCAGGTTTAAGTCCCCACCAGGCTAAAAAACCATTCACACACACACACAGAGGCAAGGTTTTTTGCTTGAAAACTTATACAATATTGCCCTCTACTTTTCATTTAAGTGAGAGCATAAGTGTTGAGAAAAAAAAAAACTGTGATTATATAGAATAACCAGTAGGTGGGAGTATAGCCTTATTTATGAACCAGGCACTTGTGTCCCTCTTTTGTATTTTTTAGGCTTTTGCTAAGGGACCACCGTTTGAGATATCCAATAACCGTTCGCATTTTAGCATTTTCTGTATATTTACTTCATGCTGTCCAAGTTTGGGAGGAGATTGAATTAATCGCTTTTGAGGAGAAGGTAAAAACTCAGAGCTCGCTTTCGAGTTTTTGTTATCTTCCAACCAAATTATCTGATTTCCTGTTGGTCAGAGCTAATGACTGTAAATTAGAAAGTTGTCCGGCTCAAAATGTACAATATATATACAGAGTTTGGTGACTGCAGATAAAACTAACCCCCCGCTTTGGACAAAAGATGGCGCTATTGAGCCCCTCTACCACGCCCGTTTCTGAATCTTTGCTTGCATCTTCTGGACAGCATGTCAGATGTGTGTGTTGAGTTTCATGCAATTTCAAGCATGCTAAGAGTCTCAAAAACACATAAAAAGATTATTAGACTTTGACACGTTGCCATGACAACAGTATTTCAAGAATCAGGAATCCATTCATATGTCTATATCTGCCATGTTTTGACATTATAATGATGAAGTTTGAAGTAAATCGGGTGAAAATAAGATGGGGATTTAAAGCAATTTTGAAAGTGACACACTTCCTGCTGCCAGTTGGTGGCGCTATAACTTTGACTCACAAAAGTCATATCCATGTGATCGTCCTCTTACAAAGAACACACAGCTGAAGTTTCATCAAAATGAATTAATGTATGCAGAAGTTATAACACACTTCCTGTTTCCTTTTTCTCGCCATAAATTCGTCTCGTCGCCACGGCCAAACCGTTTGAGATATCAAAAAGTTGCTCGCAATTTTGCATCCTCGGTGTCTTGACTTCATGCTGACCGAGTTTGGTGCTGATCGGGTGAATCGTCTAGGAGGAGTATCGCAAATTCCAGAGCATGCGTTTTCCATACAACCCATAATAGCTCACTTCCTGTTGGGCTGACACATAAATTAGAGCACGAAAGTTGTTCGGCCCGATGAGCTCTATATGGGTACCAAGTTTCACATATGTACGTGCAAGCGTTTTTTTATTAATGGACCAAGTTAAATCTCGCATTCAAGGGGGCGCTGTTGAGCCCCCCTGCCACGCCCGGGTACCATCTTCAGCCCGGCCCTGATGGCCGCGCATTCTGATGCGTGTGCAAAGTTTCAAGAGTTTTCGAGCATGGGAAGGGCCCCAAAAATGCCCAAATAGTCGGTAAAAAATATAATATTAAAGCTGCGAGCAGCGATGACGTGCCCAAGCGGGTGGCACCGCCATCCCAGCGGCATCAGCTTAACTGTGCACAGCAGAACAATAGGCATTTAATATGGGAAAAAATAAATAATGGGACTATGTCAAAGTCATTTGAATTCACCTCATTAACTGCAGCAACTGGTGCTGCTATGACCAGGAACCACAACACTCACATCTCTGAGATCAATTACATTTTTAGGGCCCAAGCCCTGAAAGGGCGCAGAGCCCTATTGTTCTTCTAAGGATTATTTGTTATTATTATTATTAGGGCCCAAGCCCTGAAAGGGCGCAGAGCCCTATTGTTCTTCTAAGGATTATTAGGGCCCAAGCCCTGAAAGGGCGCAGAGCCCTATTGTTCTTCTAAGGATTATTATTATTATTATTATTATTATTATTTTAACCCGACTATTTGGGCATTTTTGGGGCCCTTCCCATGCTCGAAAACTCTTGAAACTTTGCACACGCATCAGAATGCGCGGCCATCAGGGCGGGGCTGAGGTTGGGACCCGGGCGTGGCAGGGGGGCTCGACAGCGCCCCCTAAAGTGGGGTCTGAAAACGTGGTCTATAAATCAAACACACTTGCACGTACATATATGAAACTCGGTACACATATAGAGCTCATCGGGCCGAACAACTTTCGTGCTCTAAGTTATGCGTCAGCCCAACAGGAAGTGAGCTATTATGGGTTGTTCGGAAAACGCACGCTCTGGAATTTGCGATACTCCTCCTAGACGATTAACCCGATCAGCACCAAACTCAGTCAGCATGAAGTCAAGACACTGAGGATGCTAAATTGCGAGCGACTTTTTGATATCTCAAACGGTTTGGCCGTGGCGAAGAGACGAATTTATGGCGAGAAAAGGGAAACAGGAAGTGTGTTTTAACTTTTGCATACATTAATTCATTTTGATGAAACTTCAGCTGTGTGTTCGTTGTAAGAGGCCGATCACATGGATATGACTTTTGTGAGTCAAAGTTATAGCGCCACCAACTGGCAGCAGGAAGTGTCACTTTTGTCCAAAGTGGGGGGTTAGTTTTATCTACATTCACCAAACTCGGTATATATATTGTACGTTTCGAGCCGGACAACTTTCTAATTTACAGTCATTAGCTCTGACCAACAGAAAGTCAGATAATTTGGTTTCAATCTTAAAAAAATCATAAAAACAAGCTCTGAGTTTTTACCTTCTCCTCAAAAGCGATTCATTCAATCTCCTCCAAACTCGGACAACATGAAGTAAATATACGGAAGATGCTAAAATGCGAACGGTTATTGGATATCTCAAACGGTCTTCCCGTAGCAAAAGCCTAAAAAAGACAAAATAAGCACACAAGTGCCTGGTTCATAAATAAGGCTATACTCCCACCTGCTGGTTATTCTATATAATCACACTTTTTTTTCCTGTTTTTTTTTTCTTCTGTTTTTTCAGCACTTATGCTCTCCCTTAAATGACCAGTAGAGGACAATATTGTATAAGTTTTCAAGCAAAAAACCTTGCCTCTGTGTGTGTGTGTGTGAATGGTTTTCTAGCCTGGTGGGGACTTAAACCTGAATGCACACAGGCTCATGGGGACTTCCCAATGGGTACAAAAGCTTATAAATCATACAGAATGAGTTCTTTTGAAAATGTGAAAATGCAGAAAGTTGTGTGATGTGTAGGTTTAGGGTAGGAGCAGTGTAGGAGGACAGAATATATGGTTGTTAAAGCATAAAAACCATTACGTCTATGCTGAGTCCCCAAAAAGATAGTGAACCAGACGTGTGTGTGTGTGTGTGTGTGTGTGTGTGTGTGTGTGGAGAGAGAGGGAGGGGGGCTGATTTCTACCTTCAGCTTACTACAGTGTGTGTGTGTGTGTGTGTGTGTGTGTGTGTGTGTGGAGGGGGGGTGGGGGTGGGGGTGTGGGCCGGTTTATACTTACTACAGTGTGTGTGTGTGTGTGTGTGTGTGTGTGTGTGTGTGTGTGTGTGTGTGTGTGTGTGTGTGTGTGTGTGTGAGAGTTCTTTTTAGCCTGGTGGGGACTTGAACCTGAATGCACACAGACTCATGGGGACACGTGTCACTGATTTCTACAGTGTGTGTGTGTGTGTGTGTGTGTGTGTGTGTGTGAGCCACTCTTCTGTCTAAAAAGATTACCTCTCAATGCTGTGCTTTGGCCTGCATTAAAGGATAAAACATATTATTCTGGGTTTGAATAAAAAAATAAATGATAAAACCAGTTTATTTGTAGGGCATTGACAATATTGTTTTATATAATTAGCAAAATATTTGTGTAAATACAAATAATTATTAATAAAAGATATATCAATATAAAAAAAAACATTACTAACAAAGGAAAAAACACATTTGAGTGTCTTTTTAAAAAAAAGTAGTGTAACTTAAAAATTAGAAGATTAATGCCTTTTGTTTAAGGACAAAAATGAGAACCATTAAGATATTGGTTTGATTTTGTGTCTCTGTCACAACCCCCCCTCAGGATCACTCTATGTGTGTGTGTGTGTGTGTGGAGGGGGTCTCTCTCACTCTCTGTGTGTGTGTGTGTGTGTGTGTGTGTGTATGTGTGTGTGTGTATGGGGTCTCTCTCACTCTCTCTCTCTCTGTGTGTGTGTGTGTGTGTGTGTGTGTGTGTGTGTGGAGTTAGTCTCTCTCACGCTGTGTGTGTGTCACCTTGTCTCTTGTTTTTTCATAATTTAACTCTTTCATATCGTAGGCTATCACAAATATCTATCACTTTATTGTGAAAAATAAGTAAAACAAAAAAATATATTATAACTTTAAATAAATACTGGTCTCCTGAACTTACAAAATTTTGAGCTGCAAAAAAATACATTTGCACATAATTGAAAGTGACCTATTATATCCTAATACTTTTAATTGTTTTCTATAACATGGGCTTTAAAGAAGGTCATGTGCTGTGTTTGCAAAGATCACGTATGACACCTCTTAAAACTAATTATTTATTGATAGAATTCAAATGGATACATTTTTTTTAATTTCACATGATTTTATAAAAGTGGCTGTTTATAATAAACTTCTATAAATTTTATGCACGCATATTACTCTTACCTGACACTGATATTAAAATCATTGTTGCGGTCTCTGTGATTTGGCTTAATTTATTTTTAAGAGAAGTGTAAGGATAATACAACTTCAGCATTTGGACAGTATTCTGCACTCATTTTGAAATTGACATTTGACATCATCTGACATAAAATTAATGAATAAAATGTAATTGATCTCAGAGATGTGAGTGTTGTGGTTCCTGGTCATAGCAGCACCAGTTGCTGCAGTTAATGAGGTGAATTCAAATGACTTTGACAAAGTCCCTTTATTTATTTTTTCCCATATTAAATGCCTATTGCCTGCTGTGCACAGTTAAGCTGATGCCACCGGGGTGGCGGTGCCCCCGGCTTGGGCCCGTCATCGCTGCTCGCAGCTTTAATTATTATTATTATATATTATTATTTTTTTTACCGACTATTTGGGCATTTTTGGGGCCCTTCCCATGCTCAAAAACTCTTGAAACTTTGCACACACATCAGAATGCGCGGCCATCAGGGCCGGGCTGAGGCTGGGACCCGGGCGTGGCAGGGGGGCTCGACAGCGCCCCCTAAAGTGGGCTCTGAAAACGTGGTCTATAAATCAAACACACTTGCACGTACATATATGAAACTCGGTACACATATAGAGCTCATCGGGCCGAACAACTTTCGTGCTCTAAGTTATGCGTCAGCCCAACAGGAAGTGAGCTATTATGGGTTGTTCGGAAAACGCATGCTGTGGAATTTGCGATACTCCTCCTAGACGATTCACCCGATCAGCACCAAACTCCGTCAGCATGAAGTCAAGACACTGAGGATGCTAAATTGCGAGCAACTTTTTGATATCTCAAACGGTTTGGCCGTGGCGAAGAGACGAATTTATGGCGAGAAAAGGCAAACAGGAAGTGTATTATAACTTCTGCATACATTAATTCATTTTGATGAAACTTCAGCTGTGTGTTCGTTGTAAGAGGACGATCACATGGATATGACTTTTGTGAGTCAAAGTTATAGCACCACCAACTGGCAGCAGGAAGTGGGTCACTTTCAAAAATGCTTTAAATCCCCATCTTATTTTCACCCGATTTACTTCAAACTTCATCAGTTTAATGTCAAAACATGGCAGATATAGACATATAAATAGATTCCTGATTCTTGAAATACTGTTGTCATGGCAACGTGTCAAAGTCCAATAATCTTTTTAGGTGTTTTTGAGACACTTAGCATGCTTGAAATTGCATGAAACTCAACACACACATCTGACATGCTGTCCAGAAGATGCAAGCAAAGATTCAGAAACGGGCGTGGTAGAGGGGCTCAGTAGCACCATCTTTTGTCCAAAGTGGGGGGTTAGTTTTATGTACATTTACCAAACTCGGTATATATATTGTACATTTCGAGCCGGACAACTTTCTAATTTAAAGTCATTAGCTCTGACCAACAGGAAGTCAGATAATTTGGTTGGAAGATAACAAGAAGTCGAAAGCGAGCTCTGAGTTTTTACCTTCTCCTCAAAAGCGATTCATTCAATCTCCTCCAAACTCGGACAACATGAAGTAAATATACAGAAGATGCTAAAATGCGAACGGTTATTGGATATCTCAAACGGTGTTCCCGTAGCAAAAGCCTAAAAAATACAAAATATGGACACAAGTACCTGGTTCATAAATAAGGCTATACTCCCACCTGCTGGTTATTCTTTATATCACACTGTTTTTTTTTTTGGTTTTTTTTCAACACTTATGCTCTCACTTAAATGACCAGTAGAGGGCAATATTGTATAAGTTTTCAAGCAAAAAACCTTGCCTCTGTGTGTGTGTGTGAATGGTTTTCTAGCCTGCTGGAGACTTAAACCTGAATGCACACAGACTCATGGGGACTTCCCAATGGGTACAAAAGCTTATAAATCAGACAGAATGAGTTCTTTTGAAAAGGTGAAAATGCAGAAAGTTGTGTGATGGGAAGGTTTTGGGGTAGGAGCAGTGTAGGAGGACAGAATATATGGTTTGTACAGCATAAAAACCATTACGTCTATGGTGAGTCCCCAGAAAGATAGTGAACCAGACATGAGTGTGTGTGTGTGTGTGTGTGTGTGTGTGTGTGTGTGTGTGTGTGTGTGTGTGTGTGTGTGTGTGTGTGTGTGTGTGTGTGGAGGGGGGATGGGCTGCTTTATACCTGCAGCTTACTACAGTGTGTGTGTGTGTGTGTGTGTGGAGGGGGGGTGGGGGTGTGGGCCGGTTTATACTTGCAGCATTACAGTGTGTGTGTGTGTGTGTGTGTGTGTGTGTGTGTGTGTGTGTGTGTGTGTGTGTGAGTCACTTTCTCTCGATGGTAATAATTGAACCGTTACATAACATAGGCTAATACAAATGTAAAAAATAAGTTAAAAAAATAAAAAAAATACTTTGAATTAAATACAGGTTTCCTGGACTTACAAAATATTGCCCTGCAAAAGATAGCTTTGCACATATTTGAAAATGACCTATTATATCCTATTACATTAGAATTCATCTATAATTAAATTACATCATAGGTGTGGCTTGAAACTTTTCCCCACCGTTTAGACTTTACTATTATTGTTTTGCTGAAAATTATGTTTAATCTAAATCTCACTTTGCCACTCACTTTTTTTGCCACAAAAAAACTTTCTCCCACTGTTTAGATTATTATTGTTTTGTTTGTTTCAAATCTTGTTTCTTTCGGAATTAGACTCTGCCTCTCTGTCTGTCGTCCCCCTCCCCCCTCCCTCTCCCTCTCTGAGTTTCACTCTGTTTGGGTTGTTTGTGTGTGTGTGTGTGTGTGTGTGTGTGTGTGTGTGTGTGTGTGTGTGTGTGTGTGTGTGTGTGTGTGTGTGTGTGTGTGTGTGTGTGTGTGTGTGTGTGTGTGTGTGTGTGTGTGTGGAGGGGGTCTCACTCTTTGTGTGTATCACCTTGTCTCTTGATTGCCATAATTTAAACCTTCATATCACAAATAACTATCACTTTAGTGTGAAAAATAAGTTTAAAAAAAAACAAAAAATATACTATATCTTTAATTAAATACTGTCCTTCTGAACTTACAACATTTTGAGCTGCAAAATATACATTTGCACATAATTGAAAGTGACCCATTATATCCTAATACATAAAAAAAAAAAAAAAAAAAAAATCTATATTTAAATGTCATAATAGGTTTGGCTTGTGGTCATAGGGGTACCAGCTGCTGTGATACATGTGGCATATTAGAGCAATTTTCAAATATTCTCCTGTTTAAATGCATATTTCCTGTAGTGCACATTCTCAGCGGTATAAAAACATGCTGCATGTTTTAGAGAGGTCGACTTTGACCAGTAAATATGGCATATTCAGATGACTTTGATATCGTTATTTTAAATTTAATTACATTTAAACATTTAAAAGTGGCTGTTTATAATACACTTCCATAAAATGTATGCAGGCATATTCCTCTTACCTGACACTGATATTAAAATATTTTTTGCGGTTTCTGTGATTTGGCTTTATTTTTTATTATTTTTTATTTAAAAAAACATTGAATGCCACACATATTGAAATAAAAACAAGCATGCTTTTTGCTGCATAAAATTGGTGAACAATCACAAGCTACGGTAGGTCAAAAACACATAAAGAGAAGTGTAAGGATAATACAACATCAGCATTTGGAAAGTATTCTGCACTCATTTTGAAATTGACATTTGACATCATCTGACATAAAATTAATGAATAAAATGTAATTGATCTCATAGATGTGAGTGTTGTGGTTCCTGGTCATAGCAGCACCAGTTGCTGCAGTTAATGAGGTGAATTAAAATGACTTTGACATAGTCCCTTTATTTATTTTTTCCCATATTAAATGCCTATTGGCCTGCTGTGCACAGTTAAGCTGATGCCACCGGGGTGGCGGTGCCACCGGCTTGGGCCCGTCATCGCTGCTCGCAGCTTTAATTATTATTATTATTTATTATTATTATTTTTTTACGCGACTATTTGGGCATTTTTGGGGCCCTTCCCATGCTCGAAAACTCTTGAAACTTTGCACACGCATCAGAATGCGCGGCCATCAGGGCCGGGCTGAGGCTGGGACCCGGGCGTGGCAGGGGGGCTCGACAGCGCCCCCTAAAGTGGGGTCTGAAAACGTGGTCTATAAATCAAACCAACTTCCACGTATATATATGAAACTCGGTACACATATAGAGCTCATCGGGCCGAACAACTTTCGTGCTCTAAGTTATGTGTCAGCCCAACAGGAAGTGAGCTATTATGGGTTGTTCGGGAAACGCATGCTCTGGAATTTGCGATACTCCTCCTAGACGATTCACCCGATCAGCACCAAACTCGGTCAGCATGAAGTAAAGACACTGAGGATGCTAAATTGCGAGCAACTTTTTGATATCTCAAACGGTTTGGCCGTGGCGAAGAGACGAATTTATGGCGAGAAAAAGGAAACAGGAAGTGTGTTATAACTTTTGCATACATTAATTCATTTTGATGAAACTTCAGCTGTGTGTTCGTTGTAAGAGGCCGATCACATGGATATGACTTTTGTGAGACAAAGTTATAGCGCCACCAACTGGCAGCAGGAAGTGTGTCACTTTCAAAATTGCTTTAAATCCCCATCTTATTTTCACCCGATTTACTTCAAACTTCATCAGTATAATGTCAAAACATGGCAGATATAGACATATGAATGGATTCCTGATTCTAGAAAAACTGTTGTCATGGCAACGTGTCAAAGTCTAATAATCTTTTTTGGTGTTTTTGAGACTCTTCACATGCTTGAAATTGCATGAAACTCAACACACACATCAGACATGCTGTCCAGAAGATGCAAGCAAAGATTCAGAAACGGGCGTGGTAGAGGGGCTCAGTAGCGCCATCTTTTGTCCAAAGCGGGGGGTTAGTTTTATCTACAGTCACCAAACTCGGTATATATATTGTACATTTCGAGCCGGACAACTTTCTAATTTACAGTCATTAGCTCTGACCAACAGGAAGTCAGATAATTTGGTTGGAAGATAACAAGAAGTCGAAAGCGAGCTCTGAGTTTTTACCTTCTCCTCAAAAGCGATTCATTCAATCTCCTCCAAACTCGGACAACATGAAGTAAATATACAGAAGATGCTAAAATGCGAACGGTTATTGGATATCTCAAACGGTTTTCCCGTAGCAAAAGCCTAAAAAACACAAAATAAGCACACAAGTGCCTGGTTCATAAATAAGGCTATACTCCCACCTGCTGGTTATTCTATATATCACACTGTTTTTTTTGTGTTTTTTTTCAACACTTATGCTCTCCCTTAAATGTCCAGTAGAGGGCAATATTGTATAAGTTTTCAAGCAAAAAAACTTGCCTCTGTGTGTGTGTGAGAATGGTTTTCTAGGCTGGTGGGGACTTAAACCTGAATGCACACAGACTCATGGGACTTCCCAATGGGTACAAAAGCTTATAAATCAGACAGAATGAGTTCTTTTGAAAAGGTGAAAATGCAGAAAGTTTTGTGTGATGGGTAGGTTTTGGGGTAGGAGCAGTGTAGGAGGACAGAATATGGTTTGTACAGCATAAAAACCATTATGCCTATGGTGAGTCCCCAAATAGATAGTGAACCAGACATGAGTGTGTGTGTGTGTGTGTGTGTGTGTGTGTGTGTGTTCGTTCTTTTTTCTAGCCTGGTGGGGACTTCAACCTGAATGCACACAGACTCATGGGGACATGTGTCATTGATTTCTACAGTGTGTGTGTGTGTGTGTGGGGGGGGGTTGTTGTGGATGGGGGATGGTGGATGGGCTTAACTGATAAGAGTTGCCTGCAGCATACTTCAGCATTACTACTGTGTGTGCGTGTTCTTTTTTCTAGCCTGGTGGGGACTTCAACCTGAATGCACACAGACTCATTGGGACACGTGTCACTGATTTCTACAGTGTGTGTGTGTGTGTGTGTGTGTGTGTGTGTGAGAGAGAGAGAGCCACTCTTCTGTCTAAAAAGATTACCTCTCAATGCTGTGCTTTGGCCTGCATTAAAGGATTAAACATATTATTCTGGGTTTGAATAAAAAAATTCATGTATAAAACCAGTTTATTTGTAGGGCATTGACAATATTGTTTTATATAATTAGTTAAATAATTGTGTTAATACAAATAATTATTAATAAAAATATATAAATATTTAAAAAAAACATTACTAACAAAAGAAAAAACACATTTAATTGTCTTTAAAAAGAAAAGGAAAAAAAAAAGTAGTGTGTGTAACTTAAAAAAATGAGAAGATTAATGCCTTTTGTTTAAGGACAAAAATGAGAACCAATGAGCTACCGGCATATAGAATAACCAGAAGGTGGGAGTGTAGCCTTATTTAGTAACCAGGTTGGATATGTCCTAGGGAACACTGTTTTGAAGATAAAACTATTGTTGTTATTGCAAAACAGTGTTTTCAGACAGTGAAATAAAAACAATGTTCTCTCACTGTTTAGATTTTGTGTCTGTCCTTACCCCCCCCCCCCTCACTCTCCCTCTCTCAGGATCACTCTGTGTGTGTGTGTGTGTGTGTGTGGAGGGGGTCTCTCTCACTCTGTGTATGTCGCCTTGTTTCTTGTTTTTCATAATTTAACCCTTTCATATCAAAAGCTATCAGCAATATCTATCACTTTATTGTGAAAAATAAGTTTTAAAAAATGTATTATACATATATATAACACTGGTCTTCTGAACTTACAATATTTTGAGCTGCAAAAAATACATTTGCACATAATTGAAAGTGATATCCTAATACTTTTAATTGTTTTCTATAACATGGGCTTTAAAGAAGGTCATGTGCTGTGTTTGCAAAGATCACGTATGACACCTCTTTAAACTAATTATTTATTGATAAAATTCAAATGGATAAAAAAAATATAATTTCACATGATCTTATAAAAGTGGCTGTTTATAATAAACTTCTATAAATTTTATGCACGCATATTACTCTTACCTGACACTGATATTAAAATCATTGTTGCAGTCTCTGTGATTTGGCTTAATTTATTTTTAAGAGAAGTGTAAGGATAATACAACTTCAGCATTTGGACAGTATTCTGCATTCATTTTGAAATTGACATTTGACATCACCTGACATAATATTAAAGAATAAAATGTAATTGATCTCAGAGATGTGAGTGTTGTGGTTCCTGGTCATAGCAGCACCAGTTGCTGCAGTTAATGAGGTGAATTCAAATGACTTTGACATAGTCCCTTTATTTATTTTTTCCCATATTAAATGCCTATTGCCTGCTGTGCACAGTTAAGCTGATGCCACCGGGGTGGCGGTGCCCCCGGCTTGGGCCCGTCATCGCTGCTCGCAGCTTTAATATTAATTATTTTTATGTCAGATGATGTCAAATGTCAATTTCAAAATGAGTGCAGAATACTGTCCAAATGCTGAAGTTGTATTATCCTTACACTTCTCTTAAAAATAAATTAAGCCAAATCACAGAGACCACAACAATGATTTTAATATCAGTGTCAGGTAAGAGACGTAATGGTCACCATAGACGTAATGGTTTTTATGCTGTACAAACCATATATTCTGTCCTCCTACACTGCTCCTACCCCTAAACCTACCCATCACACAACTTTCTGCATTTTCACATTTTCAAAAGAACTCATTCTGTATGATTTATGAGCTTTTGTACCCATTGAGAAGTCCCCATGAGTCTGTGTGCATTCAGGTTTAAGTCCCCACCAGGCTAGAACAACACGCACGCACGCACGCACGCACACACACACACACACACACACACACAGTAGTAATGCTGAAGTATGCTGCAGGCAACTCAAATCAGCTCAGCCCATCCCCCATTCCCCCATCCACAACACATACACACAGCCACACACACACACACACACACACACACACACACACACACACACACACACACACACACACACACACACACACACACACACACACACACACTCATATCTGGTTCACTATCTTTCTGGGGACTCAGCATAGACGTAATGGTTTTTATGCTGTACAAACCATATATTCTGTCCTCCTACACTGCTCCTACCCCTAAACCTACCCATCACACAAAACTTTCTGCATTTTCACATTTTCAAAAGAACTCATTCTGTATGATTTATAAGCTTTTGTACCTATTGGGAAGTCGCCATGAGTCTTTGTGCATTCAGGTTTAAGTCTCCACCAGGCTAGAAAACCATTCACACACACACAGAGGCAAGGTTTTTTGCTTGAAAACTTATACAATATTGCCCTCTACTGGTCATTTAAGGGAGAGCATGTGTTGAAAAGAAAAAAAAAACAGAAAAAAAACCAGTGTGATATAGAGAATAACCAGCAGGTGGGAGTATAGCCTTATTTATGAACCAGGCACTTGTGTTCTTATTTTGTGTTTTTTAGGCTTTTGCTACGGGAACACCGTTTGAGATATCCAATAACCGTTCGCATTTTAGCATCTTCTGTATATTTACTTCATGTTGTCCGAGTTTGGAGGAGATTGAATGAATCGCTTTTGAGGAGAAGGTAAAAACTCAGAGCTCGCTTTGCCACTTCTTGTTATCTTCCAACCAAATTATCTGACTTCCTGTTGGTCAGAGCTAATGACTGTAAATTAGAAAGTTGTCCGGCTCGAAATGTACAATATATATATACCGAGTTTGGTGACTGCAGATAAAACTAACCCCCCACTTTGGACAAAAGTGACACACTTCCTGCTGCCAGTTGGTGGCGCTATAACTTTGACTCACAAAAGTCATATCCATGTGATCGGCCTCTTACAATGAACACACAGCTGAAGTTTCATCAAAATGAATTAATGAATGCAAAAGTTATAACACACTTCCTGTTTCCCTTTTCTTGCCATAAATTCATCTCTTCGCCACGGCCAAACCGTTTGAGATATCAAAAAGTTGCTCGCAATTTTGCATCCTCAGTGTCTTGACTTCATGCTGACCGAGTTTGGTGCTGATCGGGTGAATCGTCCAGGAGGAGTATCGCAAAATCCAGAGCATGCGTTTTCCGAACAACCCATAATAGCTCACTTCCTGTTAGGCTGACACATAACTTAGAGCACGAAAGTTGTTCGGCCCGATGAGCTCTATATGTGTGCCGAGTTTCATATATGTATGTTCAAACGTTTTTGATTTATGGACCAAGTCAAATATCGCATTCAAGGGGGCGCTGTCGAGCTCCCCTGCCACGCCCGGGTACCAGCCTCAGCCCGGCCCTGATAGCTGCGCATTCTGATGCGTGTGCAAAGTTTCAAGAGTTTTCGAGCATGGGAAGGGGCTGTATAGTCGTAAAAAAAAAAAAAAAAAGAACTCTAAAGAAAACAATAGGGCTCTGCGCCCTAATAAAAAAAATAATCCTTAGAAGAACAATAGGGCTCTGCGCCCTTTCAGGGCTTGGGCCCTAATTAAAGCTGCGAGCAGCGATGACGGGCCCAAGCCTGGGGCACCTGCAACTGCAGCAACTGGTGCTGCTATGACCAGGAACCACAACACTCACATCTCTGAGATCAATTACATTTTATTCATTAATTTTATGTCAGATGATGTCAAATGTCAATTTCAAAATGAGTGCAGAATACCGTCCAAATGCTGAAGTTGTATTATCCTTACACTTCTCTTTATGTGTTTTTGACCTACTGTAGCTTGTGATTGTTCACCAATCTTATGCAGCAAAAAGCATACTTGTTTTTATTTCAATATGTGTGGCATTCAATATTTTTTTAAAATAAAATAAAATAAATAAATAGAGCCAAATCACAGAGACCGCAACAATGATTTTAATATCAGTGTAAGGTAAGAGTAATATGCGTGCATATAATTTATGGAAGTTTATTATAAACAGACTCTTTTTATAAATTCATGTGAAATGTATTTTTTTTATCCATTTGAATTCTATCAATAAATAATTAGTTTAAAGAGATGTCATACGTGATCTTTGCAAACACAGCACATGACCTTCTTTAAAGCCCATGTTATAGAAAACAATTAAAAGTATTAGTATATCACTTTCAATTATGTGCAAATGTATTTTTTGCAGCTCAAAATTTTGTAAGTTCAGAAGACCAGTATTTAATTAAAGATATAATATGTTTTAGCTTTTTACTTATTTTTCACAATAAAGTGATAGATATTTGTGCACACTGATTTTAATATTAGTGTCAGGTAAGAGTAAGATGCGCATCTAAATTTTATGGAAGTTTATTATAAACTTTATTATAAAATTTACTTAGACTGACTGGGTAAACGTAGCCTGATCTGCCAGTGATTTGACTTCGCCCTGCAACACAGTCTGAAAACATGTACATTCATTTCTACTGCTTCTGTTACACTTTTGCGGGAACAAATCACAGACTAACTTATTCACCTGGCATGCTATTGGCGAGTTTAGTAGTCTGTTTAGTTGACTATCCAATTGCATACAGAGTCATTCAAATAATGCTCATTGATCAATCTTAAATTGAGCTTGGTCTGGTGATACCCAGACATCTTATAAACTAGAAAATCATGTGAAATTTACTTTTTAAATCAATTTGATTTTTATCAGTAAATAATTAATTTTAAGACATGTGTCTCTTCAAAAACAGCAAATGACCTTCTGTAAAGCCTAGAAAACACACACACACACCTTTTTTTTTTGCCACACCTAATTCTGAAACCCACATCAGATGTATGTTTTCACCACTTCTGATGCGTGTGCAAAATTTTCATGAGTTTTCATGCGTGTTTAGGCCCTCAAAAATGTAATTCATTTGGGAAAAGAAAAATGATGGTTTGAGCAATTACAATAAGGTCCTCACACCTTAAGCCCTAAATATCTGAGTTCCTGTTCGTCGGAGCTAATGACTGTAAATTAGAAAGTTGTTCGGCTCAAAGAGAACAATATGTATACAGAGTTTGGTGACTGAAGATAAAACTAACCCCCCCACTTTTGACAAAAGATTGCATTACTTTTGTCAAAAGATGGCGCTACTGAGCTCCTCCACCACGCCCATTTCTGAGTCTTTGCCCTTATCTACTGGACAGCATGTCTGATGTGTGTGTTGAGTTTCATGTAATTTGAAACATTTTAAGAGTCTCAAAAGCAGCGAAAAAGAATGTTATAGTTTGATGTGTTGCCGTGGCAACAGTATATACAATATCAGGAAGTGCTTACCAGCTTTATATCTGCCATGTTTTGACATTATACTGATGAAGTTTGAAGTAAATCGGGTAAAAATAAGATGGTGATTTCAAAGCATTTTGAAAGTGACACACTTCCTGCTGCCAGTTGGTGGCGCTATAACTTTGACTCACAAAATTCATATCCATGTGATCAGCCTCTTACAACGAACACACAGCTGAAGTTTAATCAAAATGAATTAATGAATGCAGAAGTTATAACACACTTCCTGTTTCCCTTTTCTCGCCATAAATTCGTCTCCTCGCCACAGCCTAACCGTTTGAGATATCAAAATGTTGCTCGCAATTTAGCATCCTCAATGTCTTGACTTCATGCTGACCGAGTTTGGTGCTGATCGGGTTAATCGTCTAGGAGGAGTATCGCAAATTCCAGAGCATGCGTTTTCCGAACAACCCATAATAGCTCACTTCCTGTTGGGCTGACACATAAATTAGAGCACGAAAGTTGTTCGGCCCAATGAGATCTATATGTGTACCGAGTTTCATATATGTACGTGCAAGTGTGTTTGATTTATAGACCATGTTTTCAGACCCCACTTTAGGGGGCGCTGTCGAGCCCCCCTGCCACGCCCAGGTACCAGCTTTGGTCCGGCCCTGATGGCCGCAGATTCCGATGTGTGTGCAAAGTTTCAAGAGTTTTCGAGCATGATCAGGGCCCCGAAAGTGCCCAAATAGTCGAAAAAGCTAAATTGTCCTTAGAAGAACAATAGGGCTCTGCGCCCTTTCAGGGCTTGGGCCCTAAATATATAATAATAATAATAATCCTTAGAAGAACAATAGGGCTCTGCGCCCTTTCAGGGCTTGAGCCCTAATAAAGGGAGTAATAAAAAGGAATATTTTCATAAGAATCTCATATTTCATGAGACTACCCAGACTTAAAACTGTGTATGTTATCAGAGAAATTCACTAAAATATAATGTCCTCAACTGAGGCGAAACCTTTTTTTTTCAATATTTCTGTCTCATTCAGAGTGAATCCAGCATTCATATTTAGATATCACTTCTGAAACTTTGCAGCATGCAGTTGTCCATCGGTCCTCTTAGCTGCATGAACATCAATAGTTTTATTCAGTGGATTTTATAGACCGTATAGCCTCGAGTTTCACGAGCCTGCATTAACTCGGCACTGAATAAAAACTCTGCCGTTTTGAGCGGTGAGATTATGATCGCGTTCAAGAGTGCAATAACTATATCTGTGATTGGCTACATTACTCACCGCTGCAAAAACATGTTGGAAATAATGCATTTGGTGCTCTCCAGGGAGCGAACACAAATCTGCCTAATCTGATTTGCCAGTATATCATTATAGTATCAGCTGAGGGTGCTTTTGCTTGCGTTTGAGTGTGTTTTGCAGAACCGGACCTGAATGAAACCATGCTTCCTGCTCCAGGACAGCTTTGTGTCTCTGAGCATGGTGCTGTCTGTGAGCGGGGCTGAGTAACGTAGCCCTCAATCACACTACAGTGTTTGTGAGAGCTGCTGCCTTCTCCACCCCAACTCACAGAGTGAAATTCTCCGACGCCAAAACAGGAAAAATAAAACAGAAATTTTAACATTTGGGCTAATATGTTAGCAAGCAAGCTGCTGACATACAGTCCTTGAAGTAAACTGCAAGTAAGCAAACCTTCAACCAGCTGTAGCACTGCCACTTTCTGACGGTTCTATGCTATTTGTTTTTTCTTTCACTAAGTGAAGCAGCACTTCATAGTTTACAAGTAAACCATAGTAAATATATGGCTACAGGACTTTGAAATATCCGAATTTAAGCTTTGTCTTCTAGGATTGATGTTGAATCTTCCAAAAGTTTTGGCTTGGGGTCCTTCACATGTAGCAGCAGTTCCACCGCACCAAGAACACAGGGCTGCCCACGGATGTGCCTGATTTTAATCTGCACTACTAAACACAGATATCAGCTGCTGTAGATATATTAAAAATGACAAATATCTGCCCAATATATCGGTGTAACAACAACGAGTTTATGAGTTTAATGTCTCGGGGAATAATTAACTCAAAAGGGGTTCAATATTCAATATTCATGAATTTATGAATATAATTTGCCCGTCATTCATTACGTATTAAAAATTTCCCGATAGGGAAAATTGTTTAATTAAATACAAGTAACCCTTTATGAAATTGCTTGAAATTATCCTACTAAGTTCGTCCACCAAATTAGTTATAGACTTTTCAACTCAATTCTCCATAAGGGATCACTGCTTTACGAGCGCATAAGAAACATTAACTTTACTGATCAGGACAAGTTCAATATTTCAAATGGTCATACAGTTTACTTTACTAACATAGTAGCATAAGCAGTTAGGTAACTTAGATCGCAAGTTTCATTGACTTTGTGTATGTGGGAGAACAACAGACCCAACTCATTAAATGTCTTTCTGGAGGTTTAATAAACACAGACTAAAAATAACACTACGATTCACACAGAGAGTACACACTAAATATGCATCAAGAAAGTAGACATGTAGATATTAACGAAAGAATACATAAAAGAGAATAATGAATAGACTGAGATTAGAGAGAGATAAAAGAGAGAGATGGGGGAGAGAGAGAGATGAGAGAGAGAGAGATGAGACAAAGCATTTAGAGGTAAAAACACAACTTCCTTCAGTTCAACCACTACGACCTTCACGGAGCTTGTCCCAACGGGACAATACACACCTTCTTTACAGCAGTTTAAATTTTATAAGAAGAAGAATACTTGCATTTCTTTTGGTTTCGTTTTGGCTTCTCGCTTGTGTGTGTGTGTATATATATCTGCGTCTCAGGTAGTTCTCTCCGAGGTCGGGAGGTGACGTAGTTTTCCTTTAGCGGCGTTTCGGGTCTACCTCCTGAAGTAGCCCGTGGCTAGTAAGTTGATGGAACGAGGAACAAAGGATTGTTGAAGACCGGATTGTAGAAACGGAGTTTCTTGAAGAGGAGTTTCCAGAAGAGAAGAGGGAAGTCAAGAAGGGAAGAAGAGGGGAGTCAAGAAGGAAGATTGTGGTCTCCACTGGTCTTTTAAGAGAATTAATCCACGCCCCCTTCTGGCTAATTCACCCAATCCAGAGGGTGAATTCGGTAGCGGGAAAAGTTCTCTTTGTCTCATTTTATGGCCTATTTTGCATGTTCCTGAGGTGTCGTAAAGGGGTGTTGATTTTGTATGGTTTTACTCCCAAGTCGGCTAAACATATTAATGATACATTTCACAATCCCATTTTGTGCATCATTGAGTAAGTCAAAGAAATAGGAATATTTAGATATCAAACACCTTATGGCTGGGAGATATTAAAACAGAGATACAATTTTACACAGGAATACAAGCATTTAAAATGAGCTTACATTGTTTCTATGCCATGACTGAGTAGGCCTGAGTCAAGGAGCATGCATATACACACCAAGCTACCTCGTATACAGTCTAGAATAGTCTTAATTAAAGCTTCATAAGGAATGTGTGTGTGTGCTCGTGAGTCCTTGTGTATTGACAGGAGCCTTGGCGCCTTTCGGTCTGGGGAATGAAAAAGGGGGGGGAAACAGGGTTCGAGTCGTGTGACCCGATCAGGGCCTGTGTTATTGGACGGGGTCGTAAAACTGCCGAAGTTGTCACTTCCCCCAGACTCTGTGGCGTGGCTCTTAATTTACATGCGGCTAAAAGCTACCCCCCCCTTTTTACAATCAACACTGGGTTCCTCTTTGATCCTCATTGTAAGAGACCACAGACGCTACAGTTCCCCCTTTTCATCTGACGAAGTCCGTATGACATCGTCGGATGACAGTTATCGTTTTGGTCGGATGACAGGTGGATCATGAGGGTCAAGTGGCTAGTGGTTTCTTAATTGTTGTTTTTCTTCAGCCTTCGGTTCCTGAGGTTATTCTCGGACAGCCTCCCATCACGATGGATGGATGGTAGGTGAGTCGGGCAGTCGGGAGCAGGTGTTTGTTACGGCTGGGGCGCCAGCTCGATGAGGTCCGTCTCTGCTCCGGGCGTTGTAATTTCCCTCCGGGGTTTCCATCGGAGACCCCCGGACACGGCCGTTGTGAGCTTGGCTGTGGAGGTTCTCATCTGGTTGAATTTTCTGTACAGGAGGAAAGCGATGCCCAGGGTTAGGGTATTGCCGAAGATCATAGAGACACATAGCGCAGTGTCAGCTGCGGTCCAGGTTTGGACCACAGGAGAGTTATTCAGGATGGGTATTCGGGACAATGCTTGGAGGGCTGTATCAAGGGGAGCAATGTCAATGAGCTGGG
Source organism: Pseudorasbora parva (assembly GCF_024679245.1). Taxonomy (NCBI): domain Eukaryota; kingdom Metazoa; phylum Chordata; class Actinopteri; order Cypriniformes; family Gobionidae; genus Pseudorasbora; species Pseudorasbora parva. The sequence goes on from NC_090179.1 coordinate 6,036,984, forward strand.
GCCCCCCTTTCTCAATCCACAATTCTAACTCGGGAGCGAGGGTGAAGTTGTGGTCCTTGAAGAAGGCGGGGATTTCCAGTTCCGACTGGTATTCTTCGCTCGGGAGGTGGTACAAGGCCAAGTCGTCCAGGTGGAGGATGGCTCCTCGTGGTACTTGGACCCACATGCTCTGATCCAGCAGGTTGATACGAGTCGCAGTGTCGTGTTGGTCGTAGATCAGTGTGGCGGTGCGCACGGGAGTGTTGACGAGCCACCTGTCACCTACGATCTCTGCTTGCGTCTCGGTGACTAGGGTACGAGGCGTTGCGTCGGTGGGGCAGCGGGTATTGCTGAGCATAGGTTGCAACCCGCAGATTCCCTCCGTGTTGTCTCGGAGGAAAGGTTTGCTTGGGCAGAGATAATGAATGTCTTTGGTCAGGGTACACATGTGTAGGTTTGGGGCTAGGTACAGCTGTGTGTCGCTGTCATGGTACGCGACTACCTGAGGAGTGCGCACCTTGAGGTGGGTGTTACCTTTCCAAAAGCCTACATTAATAATGTCTTTGAGTCGGTAGATTCGGCTCGACTCGATGATGGGTAAATTAAGGAGGAAACCCATTTCTTTCTGCTCGGGATCCACATACAGGGGAATGGCGCTTCCCAAGGAGTAGGCCAGGTGTATCTGCAGCGGGTCAGTGGGTGCGTTGATCGCAGATGCCAACACGTTTTGCACCAGGCTTAAGGGTATCAGGTACGGTGGGATTCTACCCATGGCTAAGCTGTCGATGGACGAGCTTATTTCCCGTAACATGTCCGTCATTAAGGCGGTAACTAGCTGTGTTTGGGCAAAGTCATTTTGGAAGACGGTGAATAACTGTTTCATGGAGTTCACGGTCTGGTTCAACAGGACACTGTGGGTGTTTAGAATTACCACAGTTCCTCTCAACGTCTTGCCGATAGTCTGTAGAGCGGCACTCTGTGTGGTGAGTTGCTCTTTGAGCTGTGGAAGTTCAGTTTGGATTTCAGCCACATGTCGTCTTACTGTGGCGATGTTCACTGCGTTGACACTGGACATACCAATGTTAAACAGAGTTCCGACGGCGGCAGCGGCTCCGAGCAGCGCTCCCAGGAACCGTTTGGGGCGGCGGTTGTGTCCACCTAATTCTGCCTGGGTGACGGTCATCTTCTCTAGTTGTTTTAGCATGTGCGTGACATCAGCATCGGCGTGGCGGAGAGAGTCCTCTGTCCAGCGAGCACCGGCCCAGCTGTACTGGGCTACTGCACGGGGGTATTGTGCGTTGTAGACGTTGCGGGGGTCAAGTCGGACATACACCTTCTGAGTGTGGGTTCGGCAGTTGGTGATCAGAAGTCCAGGTTGCTCTCTCAGTACGATGCCCGAGGCTGGACCCGGTGTGATGATGTCTGGTGGTGGCTGGCCTCTGATTGTCTGGAGGCACAGGAGCAGGATCCACAGTGGCATCCTGTTACAGGCAAGAGAGAGAGAGAGAGAGAGAGAGAGAGAGAGGGAAAGAGAGAGTGTGTGTCAGTGAGATTTGTCCCAGGTGGGTGGGACAGTCTTCTCGTTTCAGGGACGGCGGTTGTGTTCAGCTTGCATTGGCCCCTAACTGTCTTTCTCTGTTAGTGGCCACATGTCTCTTGATCTGGTTCCTGTGAACCCATTTGAGAACTGGTTCTCTTTGTCCCTGGTTTAGCTGAATCTGGTATGCGACGGGAGAGAGTTTGTTCATAATCTCATGGGGTCCCGTCCAGTGGGGCAGAAATTTCTTTGACAATCGTCGGGAGCCTGTCAAAGGTGGCGGGTTGAAGTTGTAATACCAGACCTTGTTGCCCACCTCCAGTTCTTGGTGTGAGGCTTTGCGGTCGTAGTAGGCTTTCTGACCTTCAGCGCTCTTTTGCAAGTGTTGCTGAGCAAAGGCAAAAGTTGTTTTTAAATGTCTATGGAGCTCATCGAGGTACTGGAATGTGGTGTACGCGGTGACCAGGTTGGAGTCGCCGGGTTGGTACAGCAGGTGTAGTGGCAGAGTCATCTGCCGCCCAGTCATGAGTTCAAAAGGGGATACCCGTGTTGATTCCTGCGGGGTGGCTCTGAGGGCCATCAGCACGAGGGGGAGTTTCATATCCCAGTCTTTTTGGTTAGCAGACACGTACTTTCTCAGCATGGCGACTACTGTGCGATTCGATCGTTCAACTTGCCCTGATGCGATTGGATGGTAACTGACGTGCAGTCTAGCCTGTATCCCCAGGCATTTCCAGATTTGTTGCATGATCTCGGCAGTGAAATGGGTGCCTCTGTCTGAGTTGACTTTCAGTGGCAATCCGAACCGTGAGAAAACGTGGTTTAACAGGAGGTATGCTGTGGTCTGGGCGGTGTCGTTGGGTGCTGGTAGACACTCCACCCACTTGGTAAACTGGCACACCACTGTAAGAAAGTACTTGTTGCCTCTTGTGGACCTGGGCAGGGGTCCTACCCAGTCGATTTGTAGGTCTGACCACGGAAACGTGATTCCTCTGCGTTGCAGTGGGGCTCTGTGGTTCGGGTTTGCCGGTTGGAACTGACAGCAAACCAGACACTCTCTGACGTACTCCGCAACATCTTGCTGCATGCCGGGCCAATATGCCACCTGTTTCAGTGTGTCATACGTGGCTCTGGTGCCGTGGTGTCCCGCACATGGTGTGTCGTGGGCGTACATTAGCATCACCCCCCTTTGCGATCGTGGCACCACAAGCCGTGGCGTTGTGCTGCCATCGGGTGCAAACCACAGAATGTCGTCCTGTATACGCATCATGTGTTTGGAGTTGTATAGTTGCTTGAGGCTTGAATCCTCAGAGAGGTCAGAGTCAGAGATAGGGTGGTCGGAGGGGTCAGAGAGGTGGTCGAAAATTGTCTTAATTGCCGTGTCAGAGGCTTGCATTTCCGCAATGTCGTTGTGTGAAATCTGCGGCGTGAGCGCTAGTGACTGTGCGGCGGCCATCGTGGCAGGTGCTGGTTGCTTGCTGCGGGTTAGCACTGCCACGGCGGGGCTGGGTGTGGGGTTTGGAGGTTCCCACATCTCGCCGTGTAGTGCGCCCATCTTTGCGAGGGCATCGGTCTGGTCATTTAAGTCTTTGTCGGGGCCGGGTAGTTTCGAATGGCCTTTGACCTTTTTCCAGTACACCGTCAGTTCATGTGTACTTGTGATGTTGTCACATTCCTGGAACAGGTGTTGGTGCTTGACTGGCTTGTTGTTAGCGGTCTTGAAACCATTTTGTTTCCAGGTTGGAAGGTGGCAAATGAAACTGAGCCTGGCGTAGTTAGAGTCTGAGCAGATGAGTAGTTCTTTGAAGTTATGGGCTGACGCGATCTGACAGGCTATGAGAATGGCTGCTATTTCTGCATATTGCGATGACTGGGGGCCCAGCATGAAGTGTCGTGGTGGGCACGGCTGATCGTTCACCCATAGCACACCTGCACCTGCTTTGAGGGTGCCGTCGTGGTTGTAGGAGCACCCATCGACGTAGGCCGTGGGCATGTCTTGGCACGCGTTCAGTTCAAAGTACCTGTGACAGGTGAGTTGTTGTTGTTGGGGTTCTTGTTCATCAGCGGCAGCTGTAGGCGTGTCATCAGAGCAGTTCTGGCATGCAGCCAGGCCATTACCCAGCGCAGACTTGTGGTTCTGTGCATATCGTGCCTCAACGTTGCGGCCTTGGAGGGCCATCAGCCATGTGGCGATACGTGAATTAGTGACTACGCCATCTCGGATGCGTTGGCTATTGAGGAACATTACGGGCTGGTGGCAAGTCTCTATGATAACCTTCTGCGCCCCAATGTAGTTGGAGAACCGCTGTATGGCCCACACCGTGCAGAACAGAGCTTTTTCACAGTCCGAGAACTTGCACTCCGGTGGGAGAAGCGTTTTGCTGGCATATGCGACCACCTTTTTGTCTTGGTCATGTCGTTGATAAAGGCCAGCACTAAGACAGTGGTCGGAAAACCCGGCTTCCAGGTAGAATTCCTTCTGTGGATCTGGGTAAGCAAGGCATGGGGCTGTGCATAAATGTCTTTTTAGTGCTGCCATGGCGTGTTCCTGAGCTTCGGTCCAGACAAACGGTGAGTCTTTCTTTAGCAGGGCTGTGAGCGGTCTGGCAATGTCTGAATAGTTCTCGATGAATTGTCGGGAGTAATTGCATACCCCAAGAAAACTGCGTAGCTTAGAGACATTAGTAGGGGGCTTGATGTTTTGAATGGCATGAATTCGGTTAGATTGAGGTTCAATGCCTTGGGATCCGATGAGCAGGCCAACGTAGTTGACCTTGGTTCGGCACCATTGTCCCTTGTGGAGGGCAATCTTGGCACCGGCTGCGGATAATTGGTTCAAAACATAGTCTATTTCTTTCAGGTGGTCGTCCACCGTGGCGCTCTTCATGAGAACGTCGTCTACGTAGATTAAGTTGCCTCTTACTCTGGCATCCGGGCAGGCTTTGTTAAGGAAGATGTTGAACTCAGCTGGTGAGTTAGCATATCCGAACGGGCACCTGTTGAAGGTGAATTGTCGGTTGCCAAATGTGAAGGCCAGCTTGTGTTGATCTTCTGGATGCACTGGGATGGTCCAGAATCCAGAGGCCACATCAAGTGTAGAGAAGATTGTGGCCCCCCTTATTCGGGGTATTTCTTGTTCCAACTGAGTCATTGGCCACCTTGACAGCGGCACCTGTTGATTCAATCTCCGATAGTCTATTGTTGGGCGCCAAGTGCCGTTGGGTTTGAGCACGGGCCAAATTGGGGCGGAGTAGGTGCTGTTACATGGACGGATGACACCTTTTTCGAGCATGGACTCGATAATCTTCTGCACTGGTTCGTATGAAGCGATTGGAATCTTGTACTGCTTGACAAACGTGGGAGGCGCACCAGGTTGTGTTGGGATGCGCACCGTGTGGAGGTTTGTGAGCCCGCAGTCTAATGAGTCTTTGGCAAAGGATTCTTTAAACTTATAGAGGACTCGTCTGAGTCCCTGACGTTCTGTCTCATTTTGGAGCGCGTTAGCGTCTCGTAGAATTTGTTGCACTTGAGACTCAAAACCGGGGTACGGTTCCTCCACCTGGGTGTCATCAGGCAGTTTGGTATGGAGGGGTGCAGCTAGTTCATCCGTTTCCATGACAGGCTGTTGGGAGACTGTGTATATTACAAGGTGACTGTCCTCTGTCAGCTCCGTTCGGCAGACCTGGTCTTTGGCCGCCGGCATGACAGATGTTATGGCGATGAACTTGAAGGGTACAGTGAACAGGGTGTTGTCTGTACATTCTGCTGGTATCAGTGCGGGCGGAATGGGCCCAATGATGGGTAACACAAGTTCAAAGTCATGAAAGTCATTGCTGATTAGCCATCCCAGTCGAAAGGCTTTTGGGATGTTGATGTCCATTGCTGTGCAGTTGTTGAACAGGATGTAAACAATACGAGATGACACTTCAGTGAGGGGTGTGGCTTCAAGTGTGAGTCCGAGTTTCACACATTCGGGTGAGGGTTGGAAGAAACTCAGTGTGTGGTTTAAGGTTTGACCACATCGCATGTTGAGCCGCACAGCGACCCCTTTGGTGTATGCTGGTATTGCAGTTCCTTGTTCACTGACAAGCGTGCAGACTTCAGGGATGGTCTGTCCCGACATGAGATTGTCAAGGCTGATGGGAAAGGGTGGCTGTGACGTTAATGGAGCCCATACCATTTCGTTACATACGTCCACATGAGCCTGGAGGCGAATCAGAATGTCTGCTCCGATGTAAACATCGTGGGGCGGGTCCGGCAGGACCAGAAAATAATGGGTAAGGCACCTGTGGTTCCATTTCAGGTGTAACGCACAGACTCCTTTGGCGGACACCATAGAGGAGGGGTATGAGTTCAAAGGAAAGCGGGTGCGCTTGCTGGCGTAAAGAGTGTGTGGTGCCTTTTCACTGAGTGACTTGAACAGTGAGAGACTAATGGCTGAGTTATCGGCCCATAGTGCGAGGATAATGTTTGTGGTGGTGATGTCATTCAGCTGTAGGTCATTCATGACCCGGGGGCAGAAGGCATCAGAGTCTTTGGTTAGCTGAAATGTGCAGAGTAGCGAACTTGCACTTGGCTTTGGGGCTGAGGCTGGGTTGTCACAGTGTGCTGCAGGGGGTCCCGTGACCTTTGTGACCTGGCAGTCTGGCTCTGCGGGAGTTCCCGTGACCTCTGTGACTTGACAGTCTTGCTCAGACGATGTGTGTGTCTGAAGGGGCAGAGGGTCACGCACTTGAGCCCAGACTTTCAGCTGTTTGAAGTCCAGTACGGGTTCGAAGCGGTCCAGCAGGTCTTTTCCGATGAGGAAAGGATAAGCGTTCATAGGGGAGACATAGACGGGATGTATCAGGCTCATTGGTCCAATTGTCAGGTGGATGGAAGCTACGTGCTTGAGCTGGATGTCGTTTTGGCTATACGACTGCACATTTAGCTTACAAGTGTGAAGGTTAAGGGTGCGATTTTGCCTCTGTGCTTCAAATCTGAGTCTTTCAAACAGTTGGGCGGATATAAGCGTGAGGTCGGAGCCAGTGTCAACTAGGGCTTCGAGCTTAAATTCCCTTTCCATAGTGATAGTCAGATAGAGTTTTCGAGCCATCCCCTTCTCGATTAGGTTTCCCAGAAGTCTTGGTGTGGGGACCTGTGTGTTGCTTAATAAGCCGTCTGGATATGTGTCAAGTGTCTCATTATGCGTGCAAATAATCAAAACAGCGCTTTCTGGTACGCTGGCCTGCCCCATGATGCTGTCTTGATCAGAGGCTGTTGCTGTCAGCTGTTGTGTGGGTGTGCTGCTGACGTGTGGGGGTGCAAAAGTTAGTTCATTAGTCTGTGGTTGGGGAACAGTGTTCAGGGTGGATGATTCAGTTGCAGGAGGGTCAGGCAGGTTGATTTCAGGTATCATGTCTAGTCATGCTGTGCCTGGTCCGTCCTTCTTGTCTTCCTTGTGAGGTTTCTGTCGGAGGAACTCTTTCAGGGTTTTTAAGAGCTCTGTGACCTCAGAAGCAGCTGCACTTTCTTTGCCAGACGCGGGTTCAGGTCTGGGCCTGCCATTGTCCCGTCGAGGGTGGCCTCGTCGCTGGCTTTCTGGGCTGGGTGGACCCGGAGGTTCGTTTCGGCTCCGTCTGGGTTGTCGGCCGGCTTCCCAGGTGCCCACCCCCTTTTGGTTGTGAAAGGGGCGAGGCGGTTCCCAGGATCTTTCAGAGCGATCGCTCTGGTACCGTGGCCGGTCGCCATTATGACCACGCTGCCCTCTGCTGGCGTGGAGTGGTTTGGACTCTCTGTTAACGGGTCGGTAACTGTGGCTCTGTTGGGCGCACTCTAGGGTTAGCTCTGGGTGGTGCTCAGAGACAGGGCAGATGGTGGGCTGTTTTACAGTCTTTTCAGAAATGGTTTTCTGTTTGACATAAGCTTTGTGAGCCAAGTCTCTTAACTGTTGCATGTCCATGCTGCGCGGGCACGCCAGCACTCCCAGGTGGTGACTGACGGTAGGGTGCAGGTTTCGGAGGAAAAGAGTTTTGAAGTTGATGTCCTCCTCCATGCCTGGGTCGTTACGTGCCCCGAAGTAAGCACGTCGCAGTCTGTTATAAAAGTTCTGTGAGGTCTCGAGTCGGGCTTGCTTGAGTTCCATGGCAGTGATGAGCCCCTGGTCTGACTCGGGATCGGAGTACTCACGAATTAGAGCTTGTCGTAGATGCCAGTAGTCCGCTTTGATGGCCTCTGGTTGTCGATCCAGAAAGCTGCGTACGTCCCGATTAGACGTGGCCCTGAGCAGGTACAGTCTGTCCCAGTTGTTCGCTTGAGCGACAGTTTGCAAGTAAAAGTCTATGTCTTTTAAGTAGGCGTGGACGTCGTGTCCTCCTGCCGGGTCTGGGCTGAAGGTAGGAATATTTCTGGCCAGCTTGTCAAGGTTCTTTGAGGCTTTGTGGCTGTCGACCTTGACTTCCTGGAAGGGCGTCCTTTCCTCTGCTGCTGACGGGGATTCGTGGAGACTGGCAGGTGATCTTTTACACAGGGGGCTGTCATCCCCCTTCGTAGTTCTTGCTTCTTGGTGCAAAGGTGTGGAGTAATCGGTCAGGGGAAACTCTGTGTTGTGTGTTTCCCCCTTCCGGTCACGTTGCACTTTATATGATTGTCTCAGTTCTCTGTGCACCATGTCAAGTTCATCTTTGAGCTCGTGTCTTTGCTGGATGAGCTCGTCGATCTCGGCTTGTGCCGACTGCAAATGTTTTGCACAGACTTTAGCGTTAATGTCTCTGTCTTTAAGTTCATCATGGGCTCTCTCCAGGAGGGCTTCGCCACGCCGAAGCTTTTCGTCGAGGTTTTTTCTGGCGTCTTTCTCTGACTGTATTCGTCGGTCGGTGTCACGACGGAGCTCCTCCAGGGTCTCTTGAAGTCTTTCTATTTCTTTTCTTTGTTCTTTGTCTGTTTCGTCATCTTTCTCTGTGTCCAGAAGCTGATCTAGACGAAGCTGGGTGAGGGCTTGGTCTCTCCGGGCCTCCTCGGCTTGAAGCTTTAGCGTTGCTGCCTCCTGTTCCAGGTTGGCGTAGCTCCCTTCGCTTAGCCGTGCCTGTGCGATGAGGACGTGGGCGAGGCTTCCGAGGATCTTGGCCACTTCCTTGTTGGAGTAGTTCTGCGTGGGGTCGTGTGTCATCAGCTGGTCTATCTCTGTGTCCAGTTGTCCCTGGTTCAGCTGCCCCAGACTTCCTTGACTGGTGGCCGTTAGCGCTTCCAGCCATGTCGTTAGGCGGTCCCACGGGACGGCAGGGCTGGGGGCACGGGACATTACTGCGAACGAGAGAAACACAGCACACACACACACACACACAGAGAGAGAGCCAATGCAAGCTTGTTCTAAGCTAACGAGCTATCGTACGGATAGCTGGGAATTTTGGCTAACTGATGTAGACAGTTAGATAATTAGACAATTCAGACAATTAGGTGGGCGGTAGCCCTGGTTGTCACTTGGTGAACTGCTGCTCGGTCGTCCCGGGACTATCTAATTCTCCTTGGGGTCTCTTGGTGAACTGAAAGAAACACAAACGTGATAGTCCAACAGTGAGGATAGGAAAGAGCACAGTGGAAACAAACACAAGATGAATTGGTCTGTAATGAAAGGAATGTCAGCGTGCGCGCCGGGAGTGTTAGGGAAAATTAATAGGCTTAATGCTCAAGATATACTAAAATTCGGCTTGTACTATGGGTTGTCCCATTTAGCTCATCCGGGGTGAATTGAGGTCGCTCAAGTGGAAACCCAGCGGTGTGGTTGGCCTTTCAAACGCTTCCAAACACCCACTGCCGTGTCCCCGGTCCCCTGCCACTCTGTGTCGCGTTGCGCCCACTCAAACAGCTTATGACTTTAAACACAACCCGACACACCAGTCCATCAACCGCCAGCCCGCGCAGCAAAATCGGAACGTCCCCAGAACCCTCTTTTTCAAGAGTGGCCCCGCTCAGGCCCCGGTTTAGGGATTAGTCCCAGAGATTGCCTTGCGTGCGTGAGCTGAACTGGTTGACTTCTTTGGAGTGTCGAATTGCTGATGTCGCCACTGCGTGCCACAGCCGCGGACAGAGATACAAGAAACCGAGACTCACACACAGCCGGTGCCGGTTACGTCGGTCGGGCCACCCCCCCTCTGGAGACCAGCCTGTGACGATTCTCAATGCACCTCGGACGCGTGAGCCCTACAATGGATACACACAGAGGGTAAACAGGTGGAATTAAAAATGAATTAAAAGCTCCCCTGTTCACCGGATCAAAGGCCTTTTGATTGTAGGTGAGAAGGAAGTGGAAGTTTAAATATCAAGAGCAATTTAGCAAAAAGGCAAAAGTTTCTGTCAAGTAGTGATAAAACAAAAAGCACCTTTGATACTGTTTGTAATTACCAGACTGAACTTTGTTCCCGATGGGAGGGGAAAAGAAAACTTTTGCAGAGAGGGAAAAAAAAAAAAAAAAAATTAATAATAATAAGAAGACAAAAAAATAAAAAATAAAAAAAATTAATAATAATAATTTTTAATTAAAAATTAATTAAAATTAAAAATTAAGATTAAAAATTGAAAATTAAAATTAAAATAAAGTTATAAATTAAATTAAAAAAAAAAAATTGAGATAAAAATAAAAATTAGAAGCTCAACTTAATTCAAATTAAATTCAAAGCAAGTTTAAATGAAATTTAACTAAGCCTGTAAGGAAAATCAAATAAAAGAAAGCCAATCAAAAATCCTACCCTATAACGATTAATCTCTAAATGGGAGTTATCCAAATAAAAGAATTAATCAGGAAGGGCGTAGGGATTTAGTGTTGCGCTGACTTAACAGGGTATAGCCACACGGTGGCGTCCTTCCTTCCAATTGGACTGTCTGTGACTTAAACCTAATTTCACTTTGGGTTAGAGGAAGTTATGTTTCTTTTTAAACTTCAGATTCGAATAAGGGTGTTTAATCAGCGAGAAAGGAGATTTGGTTGTTGCTAGAAAAATTGTATAAATGAAACTGTGTACAACAGTAAGCAATAAACAATTTATAGGCTCAAACTTATTTTGTTAAGGCAGAATGAAATACGGAGAGTGAAACTATCCGAATTTATCCACACGATGGCGCTATTGCGCCCGCCCTAGACTAGAGTTAGTTAGGCGGAAATGCTCACCAGATGGCTTTGTCTGGTTCTTGAGTCGCCCTCTGGCGGGTTGCAAGCGGCGTTGCAATTCTTGAGTCGCCCTCTGGCGGTTTGCAAGCGGCGTTGCAATTTCTGAGTCGCCTTCGCGTTTTGCAAGCGGCGTTGCAATTCTTGAGTCGCCCTCTGGCGGTCTTCGCTACAAATGACTGGTGCTCTAGATGCACGTAACAAGACGGGTGAATGCAGGAATTTTCCGTCTGCCTATTCACGCATTTTACATGGACTCCAATAGACATTTATCAATATGGCTGACGGTTTTCAGCATCTCTGATTCAAATGTTTTAGGTCTCAAGTCTTTGGTTAGCTAAGCCAGACTTAAACCAGGAGTTATCGTTTATCTTAACGATATAATAATTATTCTGAGGCCCCTTATATTGTACAGGAGAGTCTCGTCCTGTCCCAATCTTCCGCACAGATAGAAACTTTTGTAGTTCAGATCAAGCGGGATAACGCAACGTACGTGTCTACAGACATCATCAAAATCTCATTATTTTGATGGAACACATAATATATTGCTCGAGTCAAATGTATGGATTTCCTACAATACATTCGTTTGGGAATCACGCGGATAACCCTATTGCGCCCACGGCTGCAGTTTTTCGTTTCAAAATTGGATTTTTGTACCGTTCATATTTTCATTAATATAATCCGGCTACTTCAACATTTCTCAGCATCTGTTTATGCTTGGGTTCGCCTTGCGCGTACCGTTCAATTCACAAAACAACACCAAAACAAAACGAAACAAAAACGCGCGTGCAGGTTATTAATACTCCAAAAATACACAATGAATAGAATATGAATATCACTCACACACACACAAACGTTTGAAACTTGCCTGCATTCTCCACCATTTTAATATGTAACAACAACGAGTTTATGAGTTTAATGTCTCGGGGAATAATTAACTCAAAAGGGGTTCAATATTCAATATTCATGAATTTATGAATATAATTTGCCCGTCATTCATTACGTATTAAAAATTTCCCGATAGGGAAAATTGTTTAATTAAATACAAGTAACCCTTTATGAAATTGCTTGAAATTATCCTACTAAGTTCGTCCACCAAATTAGTTATAGACTTTTCAACTCAATTCTCCATAAGGGATCACTGCTTTACGAGCGCATAAGAAACATTAACTTTACTGATCAGGACAAGTTCAATATTTCAAATGGTCATACAGTTTACTTTACTAACATAGTAGCATAAGCAGTTAGGTAACTTAGATCGCAAGTTTCATTGACTTTGTGTATGTGGGAGAACAACAGACCCAACTCATTAAATGTCTTTCTGGAGGTTTAATAAACACAGACTAAAAATAACACTACGATTCACACAGAGAGTACACACTAAATATGCATCAAGAAAGTAGACATGTAGATATTAACGAAAGAATACATAAAAGAGAATAATGAATAGACTGAGATTAGAGAGAGATAAAAGAGAGAGATGGGGGAGAGAGAGAGATGAGAGAGAGAGAGATGAGACAAAGCATTTAGAGGTAAAAACACAACTTCCTTCAGTTCAACCACTACGACCTTCACGGAGCTTGTCCCAACGGGACAATACACACCTTCTTTACAGCAGTTTAAATTTTATAAGAAGAAGAATACTTGCATTTCTTTTGGTTTCGTTTTGGCTTCTCGCTTGTGTGTGTGTGTATATATATCTGCGTCTCAGGTAGTTCTCTCCGAGGTCGGGAGGTGACGTAGTTTTCCTTTAGCGGCGTTTCGGGTCTACCTCCTGAAGTAGCCCGTGGCTAGTAAGTTGATGGAACGAGGAACAAAGGATTGTTGAAGACCGGATTGTAGAAACGGAGTTTCTTGAAGAGGAGTTTCCAGAAGAGAAGAGGGAAGTCAAGAAGGGAAGAAGAGGGGAGTCAAGAAGGAAGATTGTGGTCTCCACTGGTCTTTTAAGAGAATTAATCCACGCCCCCTTCTGGCTAATTCACCCAATCCAGAGGGTGAATTCGGTAGCGGGAAAAGTTCTCTTTGTCTCATTTTATGGCCTATTTTGCATGTTCCTGAGGTGTCGTAAAGGGGTGTTGATTTTGTATGGTTTTACTCCCAAGTCGGCTAAACATATTAATGATACATTTCACAATCCCATTTTGTGCATCATTGAGTAAGTCAAAGAAATAGGAATATTTAGATATCAAACACCTTATGGCTGGGAGATATTAAAACAGAGATACAATTTTACACAGGAATACAAGCATTTAAAATGAGCTTACATTGTTTCTATGCCATGACTGAGTAGGCCTGAGTCAAGGAGCATGCATATACACACCAAGCTACCTCGTATACAGTCTAGAATAGTCTTAATTAAAGCTTCATAAGGAATGTGTGTGTGTGCTCGTGAGTCCTTGTGTATTGACAGGAGCCTTGGCGCCTTTCGGTCTGGGGAATGAAAAAGGGGGGGGAAACAGGGTTCGAGTCGTGTGACCCGATCAGGGCCTGTGTTATTGGACGGGGTCGTAAAACTGCCGAAGTTGTCACTTCCCCCAGACTCTGTGGCGTGGCTCTTAATTTACATGCGGCTAAAAGCTACCCCCCCCTTTTTACAATCAACACTGGGTTCCTCTTTGATCCTCATTGTAAGAGACCACAGACGCTACATCGGTCAACCCCTTGTTTTTTTTAATTAATTTTTTTTTGAATTCCTAATATTCAGCTTTGGTTAATTTTTTTTAATCATGCTTATAATTTGTAAAGTTATATCTCAAAATAATCAAAGTTTGTGACACAGTGAAACACCACTGAGTTACAGACATTACAGCAAAAGTGTTACAACACTGTGTTTTTGATGGAAGATGAATCCATTTATATTAATATGGTTCCTCTCATAAAGAATGATCCCAGTAATCTAAAGGATTAAACTGAATCTGTTCTCTGTTCCAGTTCAGTCCAGCAGAAGAGCTCAAACCCAGAGTCCAGCTGTGTGTCTATGAAGAGTGACTGGTCTATGGAGAAGCCAATGAAGTTTAAGAGTGCAGACAAACGGCCTGATCTCAGGTATATCATCTCTATAAAAGTTATGCTTATAGTATTTTATCTTGATCTTAATATTTGATTTGATGTTGTTATTAACATACAGCAGTGTAATGAGTTCAGATCCTGTAAGTTTCAGTCTATTAATGATGATCATTGTGCTCTTGTGTAAAGCTCTATGTATTGTATTGTTAATACATTCACACACTGTAAAAGCTGTTGGTCTGTTACTCAGTTAATGACACCATTACATCAATATCAGTGTGTCTGATTCTTTACCCTCTTCATTCTGATTTAAGGGCAAATCTTCAATCCAGACCAGTTAAAAACAAAACTGTGTTCATGCCTGAGATTCAACCACAAGACTTTAATGAAAGCATGTGTCCTGGTTTCAGGTAAAATGTGGGACTTTTATTGTGGTTTAATTTTAGGAGCTGCAATGACATCCCACATCTATGAAGGTAAATTGATGCCATATAGAATTGCAAGCGTAGGGTAAGATTTGTGAAAGTGTACATAAGATTGCAAGCCTAAATTAAATTTGCATGCACAAGATAAGTTTTGCAAAGGTGTAAATTGCCTTTCAAGTGTAAGAAAAAAATATTTGCAGCATTTTACTGTTTTCATAAGTGTAATTCATGTATTGTGAAACTGCAGCTTCATGTTAACGCAAAATAAATATGATCTGTATTCTTCTGACTTCCATTTTTCTGCGCTTACCCTTTTGACACGTTTATTTCGCCAAAATACGGCCAAAAGCATTGCACGCCTGTGAACATCGATTTGCAAGCGGAAAAAACAGAGTCAGGAACAGCGAAATAGATTGAGCGTGTAAAACCAACCTTTGTGTAAAAAAATAAACTGTTGCAACTGTCTAAATGACTTGTCGTGTGCGTAGGGCAAAAAAGCCTCCCGAAATAAACCGATTTGAACAGTTCCGTCTTTCTTTTAGCTGCGCTTACAGTTTTGGCACGATTCTGTCACTGACTGAGTTAATCAAGCGCGAGGTGGAAGGCGGGTCCACCTTCTTCTGGAGCCAATCAAATGAGCTGCTCGATTTACTCTTATCTGATTGGTTCAACCAAGTTGGTTCAAACCTCAGATGCCAGAACACATCTTTATCTTCATTTTACTTTTAATGCACAAATACATATAAATAAACAAATAAATAATAAATAAATAAAGCACAATTGCTTAACAATCTGTGCACCATTAGGTTTAAGACTTATGTTTCCATCCTGAATTCTCAGCTGGTGTGTTGAGAAAGAAAATTTATGTGAATTCAGTGCATGTATCATCATCATCGTCATCGTCATCATCATCATCCTGCCAGATATAAGTTTGTAATCTTGATGCTGCTAAAAGTAGACCTAGTATTTGCACTGCATGCATAATATCACCTGACTACTGATCAGAGGCGATTCCAAAATTATTATTATTATTATTAGTAGTAGTAGTAGTAGTAGTAGTAGTATTTTGCTAAAATTAGTTCATAATAACAAAAATATGTTTTCCTTTAACATGTATTTTAAGGGTACCTCTAAATTATGCACCATTTATCATTTGTAATGCCATCGTTTAACCTCTAGATGGCGGTATATCCCTACTGTATGGCTGTGTATTCCTTGTTTGCTGAATTTTGTTTCGACATAATTAGTTAGTTTGCATTTGATTTGGATATATATATATATATATATATATATATATATATATATATATATATATATATATATATATATATATATATATATATATATATATATATATATGAATCATTATAAAAGGCTACTCTTTGTCTAAGTTGAGTTTTATATTGATTTGAAGTATCAGTTTTGTATTATCCTACAGTCAAATCTGGACAAAGAGAAAGCATTTCCTTTTTCATTCTAACTATATAATAGCTTGATCTGTCTACACAACTAGACAGATGAAACTTGGTTTCATCTTCACTCCCTCCACCTGCTCAGTTCTCAGCACTGGACACTAACAGTGCTACCGACACTCTTTGCTCCACTCTAACATCCTCCTTAGACAGTTTTTGCCCCCTTTCATCCAGACCAGCCCGCCCCACCCCATCTGCCCCCTGGCTGTCTGAAGTTCTCCGTGAACATCGCTCTGGACTCAGGGCGGCAGAGAGGAAATGGCAGAAATCTAAAAACAATACTGACCTTGCCTTTTATCAGTCTCTTCTCTCTTCTTTCTCTACAAATGTCTCCACTGCTAAAACAACATACTACCACAACAAAATCAACAATTGCTCTGACTCTCGCCAACTCTTTAAAACATTCTCCTCTCTCCTTTGTCCACCTCCTCCCCCTCCTTCATCAACTCTTACAGCTGATGACTTTGCATCATTTTTCACCAACAAAACAGCTCTCATTAGCAAACAGTTCTCCTCATCACAAACTGACACGCACATCTCAACAACTAATACGAACACGCTTCCATCCTTCTCTCCACTCTCCGAGGCAGATATTTCTAAACTCATCCTTTCCAATCACCCTACTACCTGTCCACTTGATCCTATTCCCACTCACCTCCTTCAGGCTATTTCTTCTTCAATCACTCCTGCACTCACTCACATTGTCAACACTTCTCTTCACACGGGCACCTTTCCCACAGCATTTAAGCAGGCTCGGGTAACCCCACTGCTTAAGAAACCCTCTCTGAATCCAGCACTTTTAGAAAACTACCGACCGGTATCCCTTCTGCCTTTCATTGCAAAGACCCTTGAGCGAGTTGTGTTCAATCAACTCTCTATGTTTCTTGAACGGGACAACCTCCTAGACTACAACCAATCCGGCTTCAAAAGCGGCCATTCGACCGAGACTGCCTTGCTCTCGGTAACTGAGGCACTGAGACTGGCAAAAGCAGCTTCCAAATCCTCAGTGCTCATTCTGCTGGATCTGTCTGCTGCTTTTGACACAGTTAACCACCAGATCCTCCTGTCAACACTTAAGAGGACGGGGATCTCAGGATCTGCTCTCCAGTGGTTCAGGTCTTACCTCTCTGGTAGGTCCTACAGGGTGTCACGGAGAGGTGAAGTGTCTAAGTCACATCATCTAGCTACTGGGGTTCCACAGGGCTCAGTCCTTGGACCACTTCTCTTCTCCATCTACATGTCATCATTAGGTTCTGTCATTCAGAAACACGGCTTCTCCTATCACTGCTATGCTGATGACACTCAACTCTACTTCTCATTTCAACCAGATGATCCTACAGTCAGTGTTCGTATCGCTGCCTGTCTGACAGACATTTCTGACTGGATGAAAGAGCATCACCTTCAACTCAATCTTGCAAAGACAGAATTACTTGTTTTCTCAACCAACCCAGCACTTCATCAACATTTCTCCATTCAGCTTGGTTCATCGACCTTGGAGTTGTGATTGATGACCAGTTAAACTTCACTGACCACATTACTGCAACAGCCCGGTCCTGCAGATTTGCTTTATACAACATTAGAAAGATTAGACCCTTCCTATCAGAACAGGCTGCACAACTCCTGGTTCAAGCTCTTGTTCTCTCCAGACTGGATTATTGTAATGCTCTTCTGGCTGGGCTTCCAGCATGCACTATCAAACCCTTGCAGCTGATCCAGAATGCAGCGGCGAGAGTGGTCTTTAATGAGCCGAAGAGAGCGCATGTTACGCCTCTCTTCATCAAACTGCACTGGTTACCAATGGCTGCTCGCATCACATTCAAGGCACTAGTTCTCGCCTACAAAACAACCACTGGCTCTGCACCAATATACCTAAATTCACTTGTTCAGACTTACACACCCTCCAGAAGCTTGCGTTCTGCGAGTGAGCGGCGCCTCGTGGTTCCATCCCAAAGAGGCATGAAATCGCTCTCACGGACATTTACCTGGACCGTTCCCACCTGGTGGAATGACCTGCCGATCTCAATTCGTGCTGCCGAGTCTGTAGCCATTCTTAAAAAACATCTTAAGACACATCTTTTCCATTTGCACTTGACCAATACAGAATAGTACTTACTGATCACCACAGCAACGACCAAAAGCGCACACTCCTGGATCATATCTACGTCTCTCATCCGGATTTGTGCCTTCAGGCGGGTATGTTACATAGTTATCATAACTATCAGAATCCAGTGTTCTGTATATTGCGTACGTAAGTTTTTGTAGTAGATGGCTATTGCTGCGCGTTTAGCTAGAATACAAAACCAACCCATTGGGCCACTGAATCTGCATTAACGACAACAGCTGGGGCAACAGCCTTAGTCCTAATGGGTTGTTATCATAGCTATCAAAATCCAGTGTTCGGCACTTTGCGTACGTGAGTTTTTGTTGTAGATGTCTGTCTTTAAAAAAAAAAAAAAATTGTTGTGTATTGTGCTAATTAATTGAGATTTCTTACAGCTCTTACAGGTTTTTGGCCTTGTCTGTTCCGTTGCTTCTATTACTCTCCCCTTTTTTTGTAAGTCGCTTTGGATAAAAGCGTCTGCTAAATGATTAAATGTTAAATGTTAAACTACACAATCACTAATCAGAATCAATATTGACAGTGACCAGAACGATGTTTCAAAATATATAATTGATTGTTAAATACCATGAAATGTGGTCTGAAAAAGTTATTCAGAATGGTATTGTTACATGGCCATTAAAGAATGGGAATGAAATGTTTTGATTGTGAAGTTTAACATCAGCTCAGTGGTGTTTATATATATATATATATATATATATATATATATATATATATATATATATATATATATATATATATATATATATATATATATATATATATATATATATATATATATATATATAATATACAATTCGAAACCAATGACTACACCAGCTCGAAATTCAGGATGAAAACATACGTCTAAAATGCACAGCTTATTTAGCAATCGTTATTTATTTATTTATTTATTTATTTATTTATTTATTTATTTATTTATTTATTTATTTATTTATTTATTTATTTATTTATTTATATGTATTTGTGCATTAAAAATAAAATGAAGATAAAGATGTGTTCTGGCGTCTGAGGTTTGAACCAACTTGGTTGAACCAATCAGATAAGAGTAAATCGAGCAGCTCATTTGATTGGCTCCAGAAGAAGGTGGACCCGCCTTCCTCCTCGCGCTTGATAAACTCAGTCAGTGACAGAATCGTGCCAAAACTGTAAGCGCAGCTAAAAGAAAGACGGAACTGTTCAAATCGGTTTATTTCGGGAGGCTTTTTTGCCCTACGCACACAACAAGTCATTTAGACAGTTGCAACAGTTTATTTTTTTACACAAAGGTTGGTTTTACACGCTCAATCTATTTCGCTGTTCCTGACTCTGTTTTTTCAGCTTGCAAATCGATGTTCACAGGCGTGCAATGCTTTTGGCCGTATTTTGGCGAAATAAACGTGTCAAAAGGGTAAGCGCAGAAAAATGGAAGTCAGAAGAATACAGATCATATTTATTTTGCGTTAACATGAAGCTGCAGTTTCACAATACATGAATTACACTTATGAAAACAGTATAATGCTGCAAATATTTTTTTCTTACACTTGAAAGGCAATTTACACCTTTGCAAAACTTATCTTGTGCATGCAAATTTAATTTAGGCTTGCAATCTTATGTACACTTTCACAAATCTTACCCTACGCTTGCAATTCTATATGGCATTAATTTACCTTCATACACATCACTCAAACACATGATTAATGATTGAAACATTTCAGAAACCGTATGATGTTCTGTGTCCCATAATTTTGTGATATATGGCTCTTTACTTCTCTAACTTGTGTAATAATGTGGTATTTTAATCTTACAGTTGTGACTCTAAACCTGCTGAAGTCCTCGACACATTGAGATCAAATCTGAGGAAGAAGTTTGAGTGTTTGTGTGAGGGAATATCAAAGCAGGGAAACCCAACGCTCCTGAATGAGATCTACACAGAGCTCTACATCACAGAGAGTGAAAGTGGAGAGATCAACAATGAGCATGAGGTGAGACAGATTGAGACACGGTCCAGGAGAGCAGAAACAGAGGACACAGCGATCAAATGCAGTGACATCTTTAGACCTTTACCTGGACAAGACAAACCCATCAGAACTGTGCTGACAAAGGGAGTCGCTGGCATTGGAAAAACAGTCTCTGTGCAGAAGTTCATCCTGGACTGGGCTGAAGGGAAACAGAATCAG